>NC_056457.1:33927734-34170234 GCF_018296145.1 Oncorhynchus tshawytscha | reverse complement strand
TATGGACACAGTCAGGTAGAAAACAGGAAAGAGGCAGATATATCCATTTAAAAAAATAAACAAAATGGTTTCTCAATAATCATCGCTTGTGAAACGTTAAAAAAAACAACATATGCTGATATGCCCCTTACCTTTCAAATCAGCCCCCCAAAAAGACAATCTATCAAATAGAAAAATATACACTTCCTGTAGCAGTTTAGCACACATCCATGCATTGTGTCTGCCTCCAGTTGACAAAGTACACTTCCTCCCCAGTTAGCTCACACACAGGCGTTTGAACACGCTAGATAACTAATTAGCATAGGTGTCTGTCTCTGTCTTCCATCTGTCTTCAGTAAACAAGAGCTGTAACATAGGTTATATGGCCATGTGGGAACACTAACCCCATAAAGGTGTGTAGTAATTTAACCTTTTAATATGAAAGATATCTTCCTTATATTTTCTTTTTTTTTTAAAGTTCAGAACTAGCATTGGGGCTCTTGACAAAACACCCCTGGTCATAAGATCATTAAAAGGCACTAGAAGGTATGTTGAGTCTATGAACGGTGTGGGCTGGTCTTCATCATGCTCCCTCAATGCACGCAAAATAACATGCATTGGTAGTCTTTTTATCACTTATCCAGGAAATCCTGTTAACGGTTTCGATGTAATATCTCTTATCCAGTCGATCACCTATCGGGGTTGTGAAGAGGAAGGCACGTAAAACCAACGGTCTCTGCACTCCAGACATGTAGGGTGCGGTAAACCGCTGCGCTCTACCGACGACGCGCGTCGGCTGAGATCCTCCCACAAGAAGAAGAAGAAGAACAGCTCGCTAGTCATTTGCTGACCCGTGTTTGAGTGAGAGAGAGGAGGAAGACTGGCTTGCGTTAAGAGCTGACGAAGACGGACAGATAACAATACAGAATACTTGGTCATATCTATTCCCTCTCTGCTTTTGAGTTGCGCCGGTCGCTAAAAGTTCCCGTTTTGGAAGCCGTCCAAAATGGGGTTCCGCAAAAAGACCAACAAGAACCCGCCGGTGTTGAGCCACGAGTTTATCATCCAGAACCATGCAGATATTGTTTCCTGTGTTGCTATGGTGTTCCTCCTCGGGTTGATGTTTGAGGTAGGTCTAGTCCACATGTTCGAGGGGTCTGGGGTGCAATAAGAACTAAGCTTTCCAAATAATGTGACTCGTAAAGCTACGATGTGTCAACTCCACTGGGGAGAGAAGAAGATGCTGAACCGTCACGTCAGCCTCTAGAAAGTGGACATGGTTGCTCAACTCCCCTATGCCTCTTCCTCTAGTGATGAATCCATAGTGTCTCTATTGTCGTGTCTTTGAATTGAAAAGGCGTGTAGTGGCCTACTGTTATTATAGCTGTACAACTGACCACCATTTCCACATGGTTCCTTTTCTAGTCTAGGAGCCACTTGTAAAATTAGAATAATTTTGTATACCTCGTATTGCAATCTTTGTGGTACCAACTGGAACGCTAAATAGATAGCCGCTTAAATGTTACAAACGTTACAATGTTGCAGTTTCCCTGGATACAATATTGTGCAAGAAAGACAGTCCAGCGTGGATACTTTTACTAGTGTTCTGCCAGCAGCACAAATAACGACGTCACGTAGGTCTGGTAATGAGAGAACCTTCAAAATAAAAGCCCACCTTTCGAAACGTTGGCTAAATTCAAAAGATGGACACTTTAAAAAAAAAAAAAAGTATTGTGCCAACAAGAAAAGGCAATTGGTCATTTTTGAAAACAAATATGGTTTTAACATTTTTTTTTATCTGACTAATATTGAAAGGATATGTTGGCAGTGAAATGAGAATATTGGCTTGTAGAGAGACCTTTTCTAACTGTCTGATAAACTGGGGTGGAAAATACTCTGCAAGGTCTTACTAACCAAATGTGTAGTTTGAGTACATAGAAGGCAGTGAAAACACAGCATTGCTTCAACAGAGGCTTCAAAACAGTGATATGTGTGACAAAATCAAACCAAATCAAATTAATTTATAAAGCCCTTTGTACATCAGCTGATATCTCAAAGTGCTGTACAGAAACCCAGCCTAAAACCCCAAACAGCAAGTAATGCAGGTGTAGAAGCACGGTGGCTAGGAAAAACGCTCTAGAAAGGCCAAAACCTAGGAAGAAAACTAGAGAGGAACCAGGCTATGTGGGGTGGCCAGTCCTCTTCTGGCTGTGCCGGGTGGAGATTATAACAGTTGTTCAAATGATCATAAGTTACCAGCAGGGTCAAATAATAATAATCATAGTAGTTGTCGAGGGTGCAACAGGTCAGCACCTCAGGAGTAAATGTCAGTTGGCTTTTTATAGCCGAAAATTGAAAGTATCTCTACCGCTCCTGCTGTCTCTAGAGAGTTGAAAACAGCAGGTCTGGGACAGGTACCATGTCCGGTGAACAAGTCAGGGTTCCATAGCCGCAGGCAGAACAGTTGAAACTGGAGCAGCAGCACGACCAGGTGGACTGGGGACAGCAAGGAGTCATCATGCCAGGTAGTCCTGAGGCATGGTCCCAGAGTTCAGGTCCTCCGAGAGAGAGAAATAGAGAATTAGAGAGAGCATACTTAAATTCACACTGGAGAAATACTCCAGATATAACAGACTGACCCTGACACAAACTACTGCAGCTATGCTAATACTGGAGGTTGAGACAGGAGGGGTCAGGAGACACTGTGGCCCCATCCGAGGACACCCCCTGACAGATCCAAACAGGCAGGATATAACCCCACCCACTTTGCCAAAGCACAGCCCCCACACCACTAGAGGGATATCTTCAACCACCAACTTACCATCCTGAGACAAGGCCGAGTATAGCCCACAAAGATCTCCGCCACGGCACAACCCAGACAGGAAGACCACTTCAGCGACTCAACCCACTCAAGTGACACACCCCTCCTAGGGACGGCATGGAAGAGCACCAGTAAGCCAGTGACTCGGCCCCTGTAATAGGGTTAGAGGCAGAGAATCCCAGTGGAGAGAGGGGAACCGGCCAGGCAGAGACAGCAAGGGCGATTCGTTGCTCTAGAGCCTTTCCGTCCACCTTCACACTCCTCAATCATATGACCCACTGAAGAGATGAGTCTTCAATAAAGACTGAGTTGAGACCGAGTCTGCGTGTCTCATATGGGTAGGCAGACCATTCCATAAAAATGGAGGTCTATAGGAGAAAGCCCTGCCTCCAGCTGTTTGCTTAGAAATTCTAGGGGCAATTAGGAGGCCTGTGTCTTGTGACCGTAGCGTGCATGTAGGTATGTATGTCAGGACCAAATCGGAAAGATCGATAGGAGCAAGCCCATGTAATGTTTTGTAGGTTAGCAGTAAAACCTTGAAATCAGCCCTTGCCTTAACAGGAAGCCAGTGTAGGGAGGCTAGCACTGGAGTAATATGATCAAATGTGTTGGTTCTAGTCAGGATTCTAGCAGTCGTATTTAGCACTAACTGAAGTTTATTTAGTGCTTTATCCGGGTAGCTGGAAAGTAGAGCATTGCAGTAGTCTAACCTAGAAGTGACAAAAGCATGGATACATTTTTCTGCATCAATTTTGGACAGAAAATGTCTGATCTTTGCACTGTTACGCAGATGGAAAAAAGCTGTCCTTGAAACAATCTTGATATGTTCGTCAAAAAAGAGATCAGGGTCCAGAGTAACGCTGAGGTCCTTCAGTTTTACACCTTGAGGAGATACAGACAACATATCCTCAACCGTTTTGGAGCCAAATAAAAAATCTAATCAAATCAAATTTTATTTGTCACATACACATGGTTAGCAGATGTTAATGCGAGTGTAGCGAAATGCTTGTGCTTCTAGTTCCTACAATGCAGTAATAACGAACAAGTAATCTAACTAACAATTCCAAAAAAACTACTGTCTTATACACAGTGTAAGGGGATAAGGAATATGTACATAAGGATATATGAATGAGTGATGGTACAGAGCAGCATAGGCAAGATACAGTAGATGATATCGAGTACAGTATATACATATGAGATGAGTATGTAAACCAAGTGGCATAGTTAAAGTGGCTAGTGATACATGTATTACATAAGGATGCAGTCGATGATATAGAGTACAGTATCTACGTATGCATATGAGATGAATAATGTAGGGTAAGTAACATTATATAAGGTAGCATTGTTTAAAGTGGCTAGTGATATATTTACATCATTTCCCATCAATTCCCATTATTAAAGTGGCTGGAGTAGAGTCAGTGTCATTGACAGTGTGTTGGCAGTAGCCACTCAATGTTAGTGGTGGCTGTTTAACAGTCTGATGGCCTTGAGATAGAAGCTGTTTTTCAGTCTCTCGGTCCCAGCTTTGATGCACCTGTACTGACCTCGCCTTCTGGATGACAGCGGGGTGAACAGGCAGTGGCTCGGGTGGTTGATGTCCTTGATGATCTTTATGGCCTTCCTGTAGCATCGGGTGGTGTAGGTGTCCTGGAGGGCAGGTAGTTTGCCCCGGTGATGCATTGTGTGACCTCACTACCTCTGGAGAGCCTTACGGTTGAGGGCGGTGCAGTTGCCATACCAGGCGGTGATACAGCCCGCCAGGATGCTCTCGATTGTGCATCTGTAGAAGTTTGTGAGTGCTTTTGGTGACAAGCCAAATTTCTTCAGCCTCCTGAGGTTGAAGAGGCGCTGCTGCGCCTTCCTCACGATGCTGTCTGTGTGAGTGGACCAATTCAGTTTGTCTGTGATGTGTATGCCAAGGAACTTAAAACTTGCTACCCTCTCCACTACTGTTCCATCGATGTGGATGGGGGTGTTCCCTCTGCTGTTTCCTGAAGTCCACAATCATCTCCTTAGTTTTGTTGACGTTGAGTGTGAGGTTATTTTCCTGACACCACACTCCGAGGGCCCTCACCTCCTCCCTGTAGGCCGTCTCGTCGTTGTTGGTAATCAAGCCTACCACTGTTGTGTCGTCCGCAAACTTGATGATTGAGTTGGAGGCGTGCGTGGCCACGCAGTCGTGGGTGAACAGGGAGTACAGGAGAGGGCTCAGAACGCACCCTTGTGGGGCCCCAGTGTTGAGGATCAGCGGGGAGGAGATGTTGTTGCCTACCCTCACCACCTGGGGGCGGCCGTCAGGAAGTCCAGAACCCAGTTGCACAGGGCGGGGTCGAGACCCAGGGTCTCGAGCTTGATGACGAGCTTGGAGGGTACTATGGTGTTGAATGCCGAGCTGTAGTCGATGAACAGCATTCTCACATAGGTATTCCTCTTGTCCAGATGGGTTAGGGCAGTGTGCAGTGTGGTTGAGATTGCATCGTCTGTGGACCTATTTTGGGCGGTAAGCAAATTGGAGTGGGTCAAGGGTGTCAGGTAGGGTGGAGGTGATATGGTCCTTGACTAGTCTCTCAAAGCACTTCATGATGACGGATGTGAGTGCTACGGGGCGGTAGTCGTTTAGCTCAGTTACCTTAGCTTTCTTGGGAACAGGAACAATGGTGGCCCTCTTGAAGCATGTGGGAACAGCAGACTGGTATAGGGATTGATTGAATATGTCCGTAAACACACCGGCCAGCTGGTCTGCGCATGCTCTGAGGGCGCGGCTGGGGATGCCGTCTGGGCCTGCAGCCTTGCGAGGGTTAACACGTTTAAATGTCTTACTCACTTCGGCTGCAGTGAAGGAGAGACCGCATGTTTTCGTTGCAGGCCGTGTCAGTGGCACTGTATTGTCCTCAAAGCGGGCAAAAAAGTTATTTAGTCTGCCTGGGAGCAAGACATCCTGGTCCGTGACTGGGCTGGGTTTCTTCCTGTAGTCCGTGATTGACTGTAGACCCTGCCACATGCCTCTTGTGTCTGAGCCGTTGAATTGAGATTCTACTTTGTCTCTGTACTGGCGCTTAGCTTGTTTGATAGCCTTGCGGAGGGAATAGCTGACTGTTTGTATTCAGTCATGTTACCAGACACCTTGCCCTGATTAAAAGCAGTGGTTCGTGCCTTCAGTTTCACACGAATGCTGCCATCAATCCAAGGTTTCTGGTTAGGGAATGTTTTAATCGTTGCTATGGGAACGACATCTTCAACGCACGTTCTAATGAACTCGCACACCGAATCAGCGTATTCGTCAATGTTGTTGTCTGACGCAATACGAAACATCTCCCAGTCCACGTGATGGAAGCAGTCTTGGAGTGTGGAGTCAGCTTGGTCGGACCAGCGTTGGACAGACCTCAGCGTGGGAGCCTCTTGTTTTAGTTTCTGTCTGTAGGCAGGGATCAACAAAATGGAGTCGTGGTCAGCTTTTCCGAAAGGGGGCGGGGCAGGGCCTTATATGCGTCGCGGAAGTTAGAGTAACAATGATCCAGGGTCTTTCCACCCCTGGTTGCGCAATCGATATGCTGATAAAATTTAGGGAGTCTTGTTTTCAGATTAGCCTTGTTAAAATCCCCAGCTACAATGAATGCAGCCTCCGGATAAATCGTTTCCAGTTTGCAGAGAGTTAAATAAAGTTCGTTCAGAGCCATCGATGTGTCTGCTTGGGGGGGGATATATACGGCTGTGATTATAATCGAAGAGAATTCTCTTGGTAGATAATGCGGTCTACATTTGATTGTGAGGAATTCTAAATCAGGTGAACAGAAGGATTTGAGTTCCTGTATGTTTCTGTCATCACACCATGTCACGTTAGTCATAAGGCATACGCCCCCGTTAGGACCCAAACGAAATAAGAAAATTCCAACGGAAGAGCAGGGGTACTTAAGAAGTTTGCCAGTTTGTTCTCAGGAAACGAAAAAGGTGGCATATTTTGAGGAAGAATTTGATAAAGACATATGTTCCCTGAGAACTAAAATGGAGCCCTCTTTTATACATGTATCCTGTACTTAA
Source organism: Oncorhynchus tshawytscha (assembly GCF_018296145.1). NCBI lineage: Eukaryota > Metazoa > Chordata > Actinopteri > Salmoniformes > Salmonidae > Oncorhynchus > Oncorhynchus tshawytscha. The sequence continues at coordinate 34,163,396 of NC_056457.1, read as the reverse complement.
TGAGGAGCTGTCTGCGGCAGAGGTTAACCTGTAGTGACGCCCAGCCCGTGAACGGGACCATCATCTAACACCAAGAGGTTAAGGTGATTGACGCTGCGAAAAAATGGGAAAGCGCGTGGCATTTATGAGCTGCCGAATGAAGTTTTAAAATCCCCTAAATTAATTGACCTCCTATATGATTTTCTTCAAATGTGTTTTTGAGTTCAGTATATTGCCATCTACTGGGTATGAGTCTATAGTGAATGAGTTCAGTATACTGCCATCCACTTGGTATGAGTCTATAGTGAATGAGTTCAGTATATTGCCATCTACTGGGTATGAGTCTATAGTGAATGAGTTCAGTATACTGCCATCCACTTGGTATGAGTCTATAGTGAATGAGTTCAGTATATTGCCATCTACTGGGTATGAGTCTATAGTGAATGAGTTCAGTATACTGCCATCCACTTGGTATGAGTCTATAGTGAATGAGTTCAGTATATTGCCATCTACTGGGTATGAGTCTATAGTGAATGAGTTCAGTATATTGCCATCTACTGGGTATGAGTCTATAGTGAATGAGTTCAGTATACTGCCATCTACTTGGTATGAGTCTATAGTGAATGAGTTCAGTATACTGCCATCTACTTGGTATGAGTCTATAGTGAGTTCTATTCCCAAATCTTCAAATAATGACCCGAGAGTACCACTGAACTATAGAGGCATATGTTTAATAAGTACAATCTATAAATTATATTTATCCATATTCATCCATCCTCAATAGGCTGATCTTTTTGAGGATCAAAACACTGGTGGAAGAACAAAATGTTTTTCATAAGTCCAGAGCCTGTACAGATCATATATTTTCGGTCTGTACAATAATCAGAAATAGACTACGTGAAGAGAAGCCTACTTTTGCATGTTTCATTGATTTCCAGAAAGCAATTAGATTTAGTAAATGGGGGATCTTTTAGCCTATAGTTTGTTAAAAGACAGGGGGGTTGATGGGACATTTTATCAAGCAATCCAGTCGTTTTACAAAGTACCAATTGCGTGTGTGCGTGTTAATGAATACTGTACCGATTGGTTTCCCCACAACCTCAGTGACTTTGTTTGTTTTGTTTATAAATTATTTGGCAAAAGAAACGAAACAGTTAAATATTGGAGTAAGATATGATGAGTATCTTTTTATAACATATTATTCTGATGTCAGAAACTGAACAAGACCTGCAGAACATGTAATTATGTGCAGTCAGTTGGTGTTAAAGATGGAGACTGGTGTTCAACCAGACTAAAACACAGATAATGTCTTGGTGGTAAAGATGGAGACTCATGATCAACCAGACTAAAACACAGATAATGTCTTGGTGTAACAGATGGAGACTCATGATCAACCAGACTAAAACACAGATAATGTATTTTAGAAAACCAGGTACTAAGATAAATGTTTTTCAGTTTTGTTTTGGTGAAGACATTCTTGAGTTTACAAGCAATTATAAATATTTGTGTCTTTTTATTGATGAACATATGACCTTTTCTGTACGGAACATCTGACCTGGCCGACTCAGGAAGTAGAGCTCTTGGGGGAGTTATAGGAAAAACAAACACTAAGATATTGGTTATGCTACGTATTCTAAACTGTATCAGACATGCGCGTGTCCTGTTCTGGACTATTCAGCAGGAGTGTGGGGTGCTAAGAGGTATGAGGTGTGGGGTGCTAAGAGATGTGGGGTGCTAAGAGATGTGGGGTGCTAAGAGGTTTGGGGTGCTAAGAGGTGTGAGTGTGGGGTGCTAAGAGGTATTTTAAAAATGAACATGTCCATAACAGAGCAGTACGTTACTTGTTAAGGTGTCCACCAGTTTTCACCTCTACTTGCAGTAACAGGGGACACGGGCTGGGAACCCTGTGAGGGGAGATGGAAGGCCTGTATGGTGAGACTATAGAATAGAATGTTGGACGGGCTGGGAACCCTGTGAGGGGAGATGGAAGGCCTGTATGGTGAGACTATGGAATAGAATGTTGGACGGGCTGGGAACCCTGTGAGGGGAGATGGAAGGCCTGTATGGTGAGACTATGGAATAGACTGTTGGATATGACAACTACCAGAATAGCTAGTAACATTTTCCAATGGGATCTGTCCACAGGGGGAGAGTCTGGGCAACTGAAATACCTTTTTCAACAGTCTGACTGTGAACATCTGTATGAAAACCAAAGTAAGGGAGACATAGATATGATTTTTAAATTTTACCTTTATTTTACTAGGCAAGTCGGTTAAGAACAAATTCTTATTTTCAATGACGGCCTAGGAACAGTGGGTTAACTGCCTTGTTCAGGGGTAGAACGACAGATTTGTACTTTGTCAGCTCGGGGATGCGATCTTGCAACCTTTCGGTTACTAGTCCAACGCTCTAACCGCTAGGCTACGCTGCAAAACAACTGTTGATGCCATATTGAAACAGGTCAGATCAGGGATATTGCCTCTGCGTATTGAAACAGGTCAGATCAGGGATATTGCCTCTGCGTATTGAAACAGGTCAGATCGGGGTTATTGCCTCTGCGTATTGAAACAGGTCAGATCTGGGATATTGCCTCTGCGTATTGAAACAGGTCAGATTGGGGATATTGTCTCTGTGTATTGAAACAGGTCAGATCGGGGATATTGCCTCTGCGTATTGAAACAGGTCAGATCGGGGATATTGTCTCTGCGTATTGAAACAGGTCAGATCGGGGATATTGCCTCTGCGTATTGAAACAGGTCAGATCGGGGATATTGTCTCTGTGTATTGAAACAGGTCAGATCGGGGATATTGCCTCTGCGTATTGAAGCAGGTCAGATCGGGGATATTGCCTCTGTGTATTGAAACAGGTCAGATCGGGGATATTGCCTCTGCGCATTGAAACGGGTCAGATCGGGGATATTGCCTCTGCGTATTGAAGCAGGTCAGATCAGGGATATTGCCTCTGCGTATTGAAACAGGTATTGTGGTGAAACTGAAGAGGAAAGACTAACTATTGTGACCTCAAAGAAATAGAAAAATGAAATTCATTTTATCCTCTATTGCCCTTTCTACCACAATAGACACATAATCTTATTCCAGAAAGCACAGCAGATATACCCTGGTATTATGTGGCTGAGTGATGAGACAGACCACCGGATATACCCTGGTATTATGTGGCTGAATGATGATGAATAGACAGACCACCAGATATACCCTGGCATTATGTGGCTGAGTGATGAGGAGACAGACCACCAGATATACCCTGGTATTATGTGGCTGAGTGATGAGGAGACAGACCACCAGATATACCCTGGTATTATGTGGCTGAGTGATGAGGAGACAGACCACCAGATATACCCTGGTATTATGTGGCTGAGTGAGGAGACAGACCACCAGATATACCCTGGTATTATGTGGCTGAGTGATGAGGAGACAGACCACCAGATATACCCTGGTATTATGTGTGGCTGAGTGAGAGGAGACAGACCACCAGATATACCCTGGTATTATGTGGCTGAGTGATGAGGAGACAGACCACCAGATATACCCTGGTATTATGTGGCTGAGTGATGAGGAGACAGACCACCAGATATAGCCTGGTATTATGTGGCTGAGTGATGAGGAGACAGACCACCAGATATACCCTGGTATTATGTGGCTGAGTGATGAGGAGACAGACCACCAGATATACCTGGTTATTATGTGGCTGAGTGATGAGACAGACCACCAGATATACCCTGGTATTATGTGGCTGAGTGATGAGGAGACAGACCACCAGATATACCTTGGTATTATGTGGCTGAGTGATGAGGAGACAGACCACCAGATATACCCTGGTATTATGTGGCTGAGTGATGAGGAGACAGACCACCAGATATACCCTGGTATTATGTGGCTGAGTGATGAGGAGACAGACCACCAGATAGACCCTGGTATTATGTGGCTGAGTGAGGGGACAGACCACCAGATATACCCTGGTATTATGTGGCTGAGTGACGAGGAGACAGACCACCAGATATACCCTGGCATTATGTGGTTGAGTGAGGAGACAGACCACCAGATATAGCCTGGTATTATGTGGCTGAGTGATGAGGAGACAGACCACCATATATACCCTGGTATTATGTGGTTGAGTGAGGAGACAGACCACCAGATATAGCCTGGTATTATGTGGCTGAGTGAGGAGACAGACCACCAGATATACCCTGGTATTATGTGGCTGAGTGATGAGGAGACAGACCACCAGATATACCCTGGTATTATGTGGCTGAGTGATGAAGAGACAGACCACCAGATATAGCCTGGTATTATGTGGCTGAGTGAGGAGACAGACCACCAGATATAGCCTGGTATTATGTGGCTGAGTGATGAAGAGACAGACCACCAGATATAGCCTGGTATTATGTGGCTGAGTGATGAAGAGACAGACCACCAGATATAGCCTGGTATTATGTGGCTGAGTGATGAGGAGACTGAGTGATGAAGAGACAGACCACCAGATATAGCCTGGTATTATGTGGCTGAGTGATGAAGAGACAGACCACCAGATATAGCCTGGTATTATGTGGCTGAGTGATGAAGAGACAGACCACCAGATATAGCCTGGTATTATGTGGCTGAGTGATGAAGAGACAGACCACCAGATATAGCCTGGTATTATGTGGCTGAGTGAGGAGACAGACCACCAGATATACCCTGGTATTATGTGGCTGAGTGATGAGGAGACAGACCACCAGATATACCCTGGTATTATGTGGCTGAGTGATGAAGAGACAGACCACCAGATATAGCCTGGTATTATGTGGCTGAGTGATGAAGAGACAGACCACCAGATATAGCCTGGTATTATGTGGTTGAGTGAGGAGACAGACCACCAGATATACCCTGGTATTATGTGGCTGAGTGATGAGGAGACAGACCACCAGATAGACCCTGGTATTATGTGGCTGAGTGATGAGGAGACAGACCACCAGATATACCCTGGTATTATGTGGCTGAGTGATGAGGAGACAGACCACCAGATATACCCTGGTATTATGTGGCTGAGTGATGAGGAGAAATTGAAATATGTTTTGTTGTTGTTGTCTGTTGTGTATATCCGTTTGCAGAATATTTAGATAAAAAGGAATAAAAGAAACCTAATAATTAAATGAATAATATATTTAGCTTCTTTGTGGTAAGTGTGTGTGTAGGCTCTTCCACATGAATTTTCTCTTTCAGACTGGGTTAATTTTTCTGTATTTGTATGTATAGTTGAAGTCATTGAAACTCGTTTTTCAACAACTCCCCAAATGTATTGTTAACAAACTATAGTTTTGGCAAGTCGGTTACGACATCTACTTTGCATGTGTAACAGTATAACTTTAGTCCGTCCCCTCAACCCCTACCCGGGCTCGAACCAGGGACTCTCTGCACACAGACAAGTCACCCACGAAGCATCGTTACCCATCGCTCCACAAAAGCCGCAGGAACAACTACTTCAAGGTCTTAGAGCAAGTGACGTCACCGATTGAAACTCTATTAGCGCGCGCCGCCGCTAACTAGCTAGCCATTTCACATCGAAATAAATAAACAAGTAATTTTTACAACAATCGTTTACAGACAGATTATTTCACTTATAATTCACTGTATCACAATTCCAGTGGGTCAGAAGTTTACTTACACTAAGTTGACTGTGCCTTTAAACAGCTTGGAAAATTACAGAAAATTATGTCATGGCTTTAGAAGCTTCTGTTAGGCTAATTGACGTCATTTGAGTTAATTGGAGGTGTACCTGTGGATGTATTTCAAGGCCTACCTTCAAACTCGGTGCCTCTTTGCTTGACATCATGGGAAAATCAAAAGAAATCAGCCAAGACGTCAGAAAAAAAATTGTAGACCTCCACAAGTCTGGTTCATCCTTGGGAACAATTTCCAAATGGCTGAAGGTACCACGTTCATCTGTACAAACAATAGTACGCAAGTATAAACACAATGGGACCACGCAGCCGTCATACCGCTCAGGAAGGAGACGCGTTCTGTCTCCTAGAGATGAACGTACTTTGGTGCGAAAAGTGCAAATCAATCCCAGAACAACAGCAAAGGACCTTGTGAAGATGCTGGAGGAAACAGGTACAAAAGTATCTATATCCACAGTAAAACGAGTCCTATATCGACATAACCTGAAAGGCCGCTCAGCAAGGAAGAAGCCACTGCTCCAAAACCGCCATGAAAAAGCCAGACAACGATTTGCAACTGCACATGGGGACAGAGATTGTACTTTTTGGAGAACTGTCCTCTGGTCTGTTGAAACAAAAATAGAACTGTTTGGCCCTAAATGACCATCATAATGTTTGGAGGAAAAATTGGGAGGCTTACAAGCCGAAGAACACCATCCCAACCGTGAAGCATGGGGGTGACAGCATCATGTGGGGTACTTTGCTGCAGGAGGGACTGGTGCACTTCACAAAATATATGGCATCATGAGGCAGGAACATTATGTGGATATATTGAAGCAACATCTCAAGACATCAGTCAGGAAGTTAAAGCTTGGTCGCAAATTGGTCTTCCAAATGGACAATGATCCCAAGCATACTTCCAAAGTTGTGGAAAATGGCTTAAGGACAACAAAGTCAAGGTATTGGAGTGGCCATCACAAAGCCCTGACCTCAATCCTATAGAACATTTGTGGGCAGAACTGAAAAAGCGTGTGCGAGCAAGGAGGTCTACAAACCTGACTCAGTTACACCAACTCTGTCAGGAGGAAGGGGCCAAAATTCAAAATTCATTCAACTTATTGTGGGAAGCTTGTGGAAGGCTACCTGAAACATTTGCCTTTAAATTGTTTAACTTGGGTCAATGCGACCAAATACTAATTCAGTGTATGTAAACTTCTGACCCACTGGGAATGTGATGAAATAAATAAAAGCTGAAATAAATCATTCTCTCTACTATTATTCTGACATTTCACATTCTTAAAATAAAGTGGTGATCCTAACTGACCGAAGACGGGGATTTTTTACTAGCATTTAAATGTCAGGAATTGTGAAACTGAGTTTACATGTATTTGGCTAAGGTGTATGTAAACTTCAGACTTCAACTGTATGTACATTATTTTACTGCTCTAGGGATATAATTATTGTTTGGATAACCTTATTTACTATTACGTATTGATTTTTCTCCTTACATTTTTTTCACTCTTTATGTGATGCAGAGTACACTGGATGAAGAAATGTGAATTATTATGTTTGTTTATGTGTCAATTAATCCCATAAGGGATGGGTTGCCAACTAGTGATTTGACACTCAAATAAAATGTCATTCATTCATAAAATGTCAAATTCAGTCAGTGCAAGAAAGCCATGTAAAATACTAAATAGTTGAACCAAGTCATATTTCAGGTTAAAAAAAAAGTTCTCTACAAACAAATCTAGTACGACCCCGCCAAACCCCCACCTGCCTAACCCCCCGTGTTCAGTCTAATAGGATATTGCTATTGGGGGGGTGTAGAACAAAGTTATGCTGGATATGAACAACGCAGTCCCCCTCCAAAATGACACATATTTGCTTAGTAGAGACCCTACTGAGTACTTCTCCGCCTCACTTTAACTGAGACAGGAAGAAAAGTTCTCTCTCCACAAGTCAATATACAGTCTATTACATCTACACGCTGTGTTAAACCTGTTAAACCTGTGTTAAACCTAGCACAAGAGACACATTTAAGTTTAGCAGGCTATTGAGTAATTCATATTCAACATATTTGTATTTTATTAAAAGTATATTTATTTAAATACAGCCTAGACAATAGCTTTCAACATACCAATATTTGTGAACTTTCAAAAATGTTGGTATGAAAACTCAAATTATCCTTTTTTTTTTTAAAGGTGGTATCGATGCTGTGAAACAGTTGTACTGAACTAGTCTGCAATTGTTTGTTTTTTTCCCGATATTCCCAAAGTTTAGCATATCTTTGCAAGGGGACTCTTATTCTGAAGGGAGGAAAATCTTAGCTCGTCCTGCCAGCATAACATCCTGCTGCTAGGAGAACGGGGATGATTCTTCCTATGCGCAGATCAAGTGTTACGTGGCAATCACTGGGCGACTGTGAGCGCTGTCATCGTTTGTGGGTAACCCCCCCATTCATTAAAAAATCTAAAGTTATATTCTGTAAAAGTCCCAAGAATCGCAATTCATTTTACAAAGTGAACAGCTTATGTTTCAAAACAATTAGTGTTTTTTTTAAATGTATTGTTGGTTTACACAGTTTAATTTTTTTTTGCTTCATGTTTACTAAGGTGAATTCAGAAAAAGTGGAACTGGGACCGTTTAATATTTTATGCGATTTTTATTTCTTGGTCCAACAAGAGAGAACCAAACCTATTGTTACTAAGCCCATGCAGAGAAACCTCATGATGAATAACGCATCGATGTATTGATGTGACGTAGAGGAGGACAGAGCAAGCTTCTAACGGGGAGCTCACCCTGCCACTCAGATCCGTGACGTAGCTTTGTTTACTGGTTTGTTGTTAACGTTATAAACCTGTCATAAATAACGCACTGGGTAGAATTGTGACGTAAATGTACATACGAAGTATTAGCGCATCAAAATAAACATTTTTAAAGTTGCCAAAATTATGTTTGTTTTGTAAATAGTTTTTGTTTTCCTGCTTAACCAACCATAGCTAGGAGAGGCTTATCTGTTTGTCCCATAGAGGAACGAGATCCAGTTTACAGTAGGGATCCCCTGTACTGGGGGTTAGGCGGGGCTGTACTGGGGTTTAGGCGGGGCCGTACTGGGGGTTAGGCAGGTGGGGGTTTGGGGGGGCTGGGGGTACTGGGGTTTTAGGCGGGGCTGTACTGGGGTTTAGGCGGGGCTGTACTGGGGGTTAGGCGGGGCTGTACTGGGGGTTAGGCGGGGGGGTTAGGCTGGGGGTTAGGCGGGGCTGTACTGGGGGTTAGGCGGGGCCATACTGGGGGTTAGGCAGGTGGGGGTTTGGCGGGGGGCCGTACTGGGGGTTAGGCTGTACTGGGGGGTTAGGCGGGGCTGTACTGGGGTTAGGCGGGGCTGTACTGGGGTTAGGTGGGGGTAGGCGGGGCTGTACTGGGGGGGCTTAGGGGGGGGGGGCTGTACTGGGGGTTAGGTGGGGCTGTACTGGGGGTTAGGTGGGGCTGTACTGGGGGTTAGGCGGGGCTGTAGGCAGGGGGGGTTAGGCAGGGCTGGGGGGTTAGGCGGGGCTGTACTGGGGGTTAGGCGGGGCTGTACTGGGGGTTAGGCGGGGCCGTACTGGGGGTTAGGCAGGTGGGGGTTAGGCGGGGCTGTACTGGGGGTTAGGCGGGGCTGTACTGGGGGTTAGGTGGGGCCGTACTGGGGTTTAGGCGGGGCCGTACTGGGGGTTAGGCAGGTGGGGGTTTGGCGGGGCTGTACTGGGGGTTAGGCGGGGCTGTACTGGTGTTTAGGCGGGGCCGTACTGGGGGTTAGGCGGGGCTGTACTGGGGGTTAGGCGGGGCCATACTGGGGGTTAGGCAGGTGGGGGTTTGGCGTGGCCGTACTGGGGGGCGGGGCTGTAGGGGGGGGCTGTACTGGGGTTAGGCGGGGCTGTACTGGGAGTTAGGCGGGGCTGTACTGGGGGTTAGGCGGGGCTGTACTGGGGGTAGGCAGGTGGGGGTTAGGCGGGGCTGTACTGGGGGTTAGGCGGGGCCGTACTGGGGGTTAGGCAGGTGGGGGTTAGGCGGGGCTGTACTGGGGGTTAGGCGGGGCCGTACTGGGGGTTAGGCAGGTGGGGGTTAGGCGGGCTGTACTGGGGGGGGTTAGGCGGGGCTGTACTGGGGGTTAGGGGGCTGTACTGGGGGTTAGGCGGGGCTGTACTGGGGGTTAGGCGGGGCTGTACTGGGGGTTAGGCGGGGCCGTACTGGGGGTTAGGCAGGTGGGGGTTAGGCGGGGCTGTACTGGGGGTTAGGCGGGGCTGTACTGGGGGTTACTGGGGGTTAGGCGGGGCCGTACTGGGGTTAGGCGGGGCCGTACTGGGGGTTAGGCGGGGCCGTACTGGGGGTTAGGCGGGGCCGTACTGGGGGTTAGGCGGGGCCGTACTGGAGGTTTGGCGGGGCCGTACTGGGGGTTAGGCAGGTGGGGGTTAGGCGGGGCTGTACTGGGGGTTAGGCGGGGCTGTACTGGGGGTTAGGCGGGGCTGTACTGGGGGTTAGGCGGGGCTGTACTGGGGTTAGGCGGGGCCGTACTGGGGGTTTGGCGGGGCCGTACTGGGGGTTAGGCAGGTGGGGGTTAGGCGGGGCTGTACTGGGGGTTAGGTGGGGCCGTACTGGGGGTTAGGCAGGTGGGGGTTAGGCGGGGCTGTACTGGGGGTTAGGCGGGGCTAATCCTGTGTTTTATGTCTAAACAATCCTCTCCCTTGGCCCCTCTGTGATCCAGGTCACCTCAAAGGTTGCAGTGCTGTTCATCACTGTCCAATACAACGTTACCATCTCTGCAAATGGTGAGTTTAACTTTTATATTGTTCCCCATATGAACTTTTAGCAATTTATATATTTTAAATGTATTTTTAATTTAATTTTACTTGGTCAACTGTATGCTCTGATATGGAGATAATATCAACTTCCTCTTTTGCTTTCATAAACATTTTTTCATGACATTTTATTTTGAATGAATGACAAAGCAAAACAATTCCTTGTGACATCCTCATTTCTTACCCACTTTTTTGTCAGTGTGTCTGGAACTACTTTGCCTGTTATCCTGTCAGTGTAGAAACTTAACTAGGCAGCCTATAACTAGAATCTACTTGTAGTTCTAGAATCAGAATGATTCTCCTGTGGGTTTACAGAATAGAACTCTACTCTATTGGCCTTCCACTTCTAGAACACTCTTTCCACTTCTAGAACACTCTTTCCACTTCTAGAACACTCTTTCCACTTCTAGAACACTCTTTCCACTTCTTCTAGAACACTCTTTTTTTTCCCCCTGTGATGCTACATTTAGTCTATTTGATTTATAATGTTCTCCTGTTAGGTTGTCCTGGAAGAATTGGGGCTAGGGTTTACTACAGGCTACAGCATCACAGCCTCGGTTGTGTCCCAAATGGCATCCTATTCCATATGTGGTGCTCTGCTTTTGACCAGGGCCTATTGGGTAGTGCGCTATATAGGGGAAAAGTTGAATGAATGTTCTTCTACAAACTCCTCCTATTCTATAACAGTGGAGCTCCGAACTCATTTATTCTAGCCATTCTACTTCCTGCTCTACTTAATCCTAAAAGTTCTACTTCCTGCTCTACTTAAACCTAGCAGTTCTACTTCCTACTCTACTTTGCCTTTATTTAAAGTCATGTGCGAGGTGCTGATGGAATGTGTTTCGTGATGTCGGATTTTATTTGAAGAGCAGATATTCTTGGCAGGCCGCTTCCCAAATGGCACCCTATTCCTGACACGGTGCACTACTTTATATCAGAGCCCTATGGACCCTGGTCTAAAGTAGTGCACTACATAGGGAATAGGGCTCTGGTCTAAAGTAGTGCACTACATAGGGAATAGGGTGTCATAGGGCTCTGGTCTAAAGTAGTGCACTACATAGGGAATAGGGCTCTGGTCTAAAGTTGTGCACTATATAGGGAATAGGGTGTCATAGGGCTTTGGTCTAAAGTAGTGCACTACATAGGGAATAGGGTGCTATTTGGGACATATATTCAGTTTACGGTGCTCATAAGCCCTCTGTCATTCATTAACAGGCTGGTGTTTTCAGCTAAATTACTTGAGTAGCAGGTCAGGCAGGTATTTCCTAGTCAAGTTGCCTTTTCAGCTTCAGTAAACCTTTTCCTCACTTGTGATATATAGCATGTGGTATGTGGTTCTCAACCCTTCTTAAAGCATCCATGAAGGCCTTTGTAAAGGCTTTGAAACCTTAATAAATGCTACATGTATGTTTGTCTGAAGTGGGACCTCGGTGTGGTTATAGGGCCGGCTCCGACAGTGGGACCTTGGTGTGGTTATAGGGCCGGCTCCGACAGTGGGACCTTGGTGTGGTTATAGGGCCGGCTCCGACAGTGGGACCTTGGTGTGGTTATAGGGCCGGCTCCGACAGTGGGACCTCGGTGTGGTTATAGGGCCGGCTCTGACAGTGGGACCTTGGTGTGGTTATAGGGCCGGCTCCGACAGTGGGACTTTGGTGTGGTTATAGGGCTGGGACCTTGTTGTGGTATAGGGCCGGCTCCGACAGTGGGACCTTGTTGTGGTTATAGGGCCGGCTCTGACAGTGGGACCTTGGTGTGGTTATAGGGCCGGCTCCGACAGTGGAACCTCGGTGTGGTTATAGGGCCGGCTCCGACAGTGGGACCTTGGTGTGGTCTGGTGGTTATAGTGCCGGCTCCTACAGTGGGACCATGGTGTGGTTATAGGGCCGGCTCCGACAGTGGGACCTTGGTGTGGTTATAGGGCCGGCTCCGACAGTGGGACCTTGGTGTGGTTATAGGGCCGGCTCCGACAGTGGGACCTTGGTGTGGTTATAGGGCCGGCTCCGACAGTGGGACCTTGGTGTGGTTATAGGGCCGGCTCCGACAGTGGGACCTTGGTGTGGTTATAGGGCCGGCTCCGACAGTGGGACCTTGGTGTGGTTATAGGGCCGGCTCCGACAGTGGGACCTTGGTGTGGTCTGGTGGCTATAGTGCCGGCTCCGACAGTGGGACCTTGGTGTGGTCTGGTGGGTATAGTGCCGGCTCCTACAGTGGGACCTTGGTGTGGTCTGGTGGTTATAGGGCCGGCTCCGACAGTGGGACCTTGGTGTGGTCTGGGGCTCTGATAGTGCCGGTGTGGTTATAGGGCCTACAGTGGGACCTTGGTGTGGTCTGGTGGTTATAGGGCCGGCTCCGACAGTGGAACCTTGGTGTGGTTATAGGGCCGGCTCCGACAGTGGGACCTCGGTGTGGTTATAGGGCCGGCTCTGACAGTGGGACCTCGGTGTGGTTATTGGGCCGGTTCAATCTTGTCCAATACCGTTTGACATGTACTCTCTTATCGATTTATCTTTCCCCCTGTCTCCAATCTCTCCATTTCACAAGCAAAATACTCCCATCAGATGGTCCAGCAGAGACAGTAGGGAATAAAGGGTTTATTAAGGCGAAATGCTTTGTGTGTCTCCCTATCAGAAGGCCTATCAGAGGAGAGCGTGGTGAACCACTTCCACCACGGGCTTAAGGATCTGGCTACGGTCTTCTTCTACATGCTGGTGGCCATCATCATCCACGCTATCATCCAGGAGTATGTACTGGACGTAAGGACACACACACACACACACACACACACACACACAGACACACACACACACACACTCAGACACACACACACACACACTCAGACAGACACACACACACACACACTCAGACACACACACACACACACTCAGACACACACACACACACACACTCAGACACACACAGACACACACACTCAGACACACACACACACACACTCAGACACACACACACACACAGACACACACACACACACAGACACAGACACACACACACTCAGACACACACACACACACACACTCAGACACACACACACACACACTCAGACACACACACACACACACTCAGACACACACACACACACACAGACAGACACACACACACACACACTCAGACACACACACACACACACTCAGACACACACACACACACACACACTCAGACACACACACACACACACACACACTCAGACACACACACACACACACACAGACACACACACACACACACACTCAGACACACACACACACACTCAGACACACACTCAGACACACACACACACAGACACACACACACTCAGACAGACACCTCAGACACACACACACACACACACACACCCCTCAAACACACACACACACACTCAGACACACACACACACACACACTCACACACAGACACACACACACACACACTCAGACACACACACACTCAGACACACACACACACACACACACTCAGACACACACACACACACACACAGACACACACACACACACACACACTCAGACACACACACACACACACTCAGACACACACTCAGACACACACACACAGACACACACACACACAGACAGACACCCACACACACACACACACACACACACACACCCTCAAACACACACACACACACTCAGACACACACACACACACACTCAGACACACACACACACACACTCAGACACACACACACTCAGACACACACACACTCAGACACACACACACACACACACACACTCAGACACACACACACTCAGACACACACACACACACACACACTCAGACACACACACACTCAGACACAGACACACTCAGACACACACACACACACACTCAGACACAGACACACACACACTCAGACAGACACACACACACACACACACTCAAACACACACACACACACTCACTCACACACACACACACTCAGACACACACACACACACACACTCAGACACACACACACACACACTCAGACACACACACACTCAGACACACACACTCAGACACACACACGCACACACACTCAGACACACACACACACACTCAGACACACACACACACACACAGACACACACACACTCAGACACACACACACACACACACACACACACACACTCAGACACACACACACTCAGACACACACACACACACACACTCAGACACACACACACTCAGACACAGACACACACACACACACACACACTCAGACACACACACACACACACAATCAGACACACACACACTCAGACACACACACACACACACACACACACACACACTCAGACACACACACACTCAGATACACACATACACACTCAGACACACACATACACACACACACTCAGACACACACCCAGACACACCCAGACACACAGACACACACAGACACACACAGACACACACAGACACACACAGACACACACACACTCAGACACACACACTCAGACACACACACACTCAGAGACGCACACTCAGACACACACACTCAGACACACTCAGACACACACACACACACTCAGACACACACGCTCAGACACACACACACACACACACACACACACACACACACACACACAGACACACACACAGACACTCAGACACACACACACACTCAGACAAACACACACACACACACTCAGACACTTGACAGTTTGATGTACTTGCAGTTGTATTATTCTTCTAATAAATTTGGATAATAATTAATTACCTCTAACCTCTCTCTCTATCTATACACCACCACCTCTAACCTCTCTCTCTATCTACACACCACCACCTCTAACCTCTCTCTCTATCTACACACCACCACCTCTAACCTCTCTCTCTATCTACACACCACCACCTCTAACCTCTCTCTATCTACACACCACCACCTCTAACCTCTCTCTCTATCTACACACCACCACCTCTAACCTCTCTCTCTGTCTACACACCACCACCTCTAACCTCTCTCTATCTACACACCACCACCTCTAACCTCTCTCTCTATCTACACACCACCACCTCTAACCTCTCTCTCTATCTACACACCACCACCTCTAACCTCTCTCTATCTACACAACACCACCTCTAACCTCTCTCTCTATCTACACACCACCACCTCTAACCTCTCTCTCTGTCTACACACCACCACCTCTAACCTCTCTCTATCTACACACCACCACCTCTAACCTCTCTCTCTGTCTATACACCACCACCTCTAACCTCTCTCTCTGTCTATACACCACCACCTCTAACCTCTCTCTCTGTCTATACACCACCACCTCTAACCTCTCTCTATCTATACACCACCACCTCTAACCTCTCTCTATCTATACACCACCACCTCTAACCTCTCTCTCTATCTATACACCACCACCTCTAACCTCTCTCTATCTACACACCACCACCTCTAACCTCTATCTATCTATACACCACCACCTCTAACCTCTATCTATACACCACCACCTCTAACCTCTCTCTATCTATACACCTCTAACCTCTCTCTATCTACACACCTCTAACCTCTCTCTCTATCTACACACCACCACCTCTAACCTCTATCTATACACCACCACCTCTAACCTCTCTCTATCTATACACCACCACCTCTAACCTCTCTCTCTATCTACACACCACCACCTCTAACCTCTATCTATACACCACCACCTCTAACCTCTCTCTCTGTCTACACACCACCACTTCTAACCTCTCTCTCTATCTACACACCACCACCTCTAACCTCTCTCTCTATCTACACACCACCACCTCTAACCTCTCTCTATCTACACAACACCACCTCTAACCTCTCTCTCTCTATCTACACACCACCACCTCTAACCTCTCTCTCTATCTACACACCACCACCTCTAACCTCTCTCTATCTACACACCACCACCTCTAACCTCTCTCTATCTACACACCACCACCTCTAACCTCTCTCTATCTACACACCACCACCTCTAACCTCTCTCTATCTACACACCACCACCTCTAACCTCTCTCTATCTACACACCACCACCTCTAACCTCTCTCTATCTATACACCACCACCTCTAACCTCTCTCTATCTACACACCACCACCTCTAACCTCTCTCTATCTATACACCACCACCTCTAACCTCTCTCTATCTACACACCACCACCTCTAACCTCTCTCTCTGTCTATACACCACCACCTCTAACCTCTCTCTGTCTATACACCACCACCTCTAACCTCTCTCTCTGTCTACACACCACCAACTCTAACCTCTCTCTATCTACACACCACCATCTCTAACCTCTCTATCTACACACCAACACCTCTAACCCCTCTCTATCTATACACCAACACCTCTAACCTCTCTCTGTCTATACACCACCACCTCTAACCTCTCTCTCTATCTACACACCACCACCTCTAACCTCTATCTACACACCACCACCTCTAACCTCTCTCTATCTACACACCACCACCTCTCTCTCTGTCTACACACCACCACCTCTAACCTCTCTCTCTATCTATACACCACCACCTCTAACCTCTCTCTCTGTCTATACACCACCACCTCTAATCTCCCTCTATCTACACACCGCCACCTCTAACTTCTCTCTATCTATACACCACCACCTCTAACCTCTCTCTCTGTCTATACACCGCCACCTCTAACCTCTCTCTCTGTCTATACACCACCACCTCTAACCTCTCTCTATCTACACACCACCTCTAACCTCTCTCTATCTATACACCACCACCTCTTACCTCTCTCTCTGTCTATACACCACCACCTCTAACCTCTCTCTCTCTATACACCACCACCTCTAACCTCTCTCTCTATCTATACACCACCACCTCTAACCTCTCTCTATCTACACACCACCACCTCTAACCTCTCTCTCTATCTATACACCACCACCTCTAACCTCTCTCTATCTACACACCACCACCTCTAACCTCTATCTATCTATACACCACCACCTCTAACCTCTATCTATACACCACCACCTCTAACCTCTCTCTATCTATACACCTCTAACCTCTCTCTATCTACACACCTCTAACCTCTCTCTATCTACACACCACCACCTCTAACCTCTATCTATACACCACCACCTCTAACCTCTCTCTATCTATACACCACCACCTCTAACCTCTCTCTCTATCTACACACCACCACCTCTAACCTCTATCTATACACCACCACCTCTAACCTCTCTCTCTGTCTACACACCCCACCTCTAACCTCTCTCTGTCTATACACCACCACCTCTAACCTCTCTCTATCTACACACCACCACCTCTAACCTCTCTCTATCTACACACCACCACCTCTAACCTCTCTCTATCTACACACCACCACCTCTAACCTCTCTCTATCTACACACCACCACCTCTAACCTCTCTCTATCTACACACCACCACCTCTAACCTCTCTCTCTGTCTATACACCACCACCTCTAACCTCTCTCTGTCTATACACCACAACCTCTAACCTCTCTCTCTGTCTATACACCACCACCTCTAACCTCTCTCTGTCTATACACCACCACCTCTAACCTCTCTCTCTGTCTACACACCAACACCTCTAACCTCTCTCTCTGTCTATACACCACCACCTCTAACCTCTCTCTGTCTACACACCACCACCTCTAACCTCTCTCTATCTACACACCACCACCTCTAACCTCTATCTACACACCACCACCTCTAACCTCTCTATCTACACACCACCACCTCTCTCTGTCTATACACCACCACCTCTAACCTCTCTCTATCTACACACCACCACCTCTAACCTCTCTCTATCTATACACCACCACTTCTAACCTCTCTCTCTATCTACACACCACCACCTCTAACCTCTCTCTCTATCTACACACCACCACCTCTAACCTCTCTCTCTATCTACACACCACCACCTCTAACCTCTCTCTATCTACACACCACCACCTCTAACCTCTCTCTATCTATACACCACCACTTCTAACCTCTCTCTATCTACACACCACCACCTCTAACCTCTCTCTATCTATACACCACCACCTCTAACCTCTCTATCTACACACCACCACCTCTAACCTCTCTCTATCTATACACCACCACCACCTCTCTCTCTGTCTATACACCACCACCTCTAACCTCTCTCTATCTACACACCACCACCTCTAACCTCTCTCTGTCTATACACCACCACCTCTAACCTCTCTCTGTCTATACACCACCACCTCTAACCTCTCTCTCTGTCTATACACCACCACCTCTAACCTCTCTCTCTGTCTATACACCACCACCTCTAACCTCTCTCTGTCTATACACCACCACCTCTAACCTCTCTCTCTGTCTATACACCACCACCTCTAACCTCTCTCTCTATCTACACACCACCACCTCTAATCTCTCTCTATCTATACACCACCACTTCTAACCTCTCTCTCTATCTACACACCACCACCTCTAACCTCTCTCTATCTATACACCACCACCTCTAACCTCTCTCTGTCTATACACCACCACCTCTAACCTCTCTCTGTCTATACACCACCACCTCTAACCTCTCTCTCTGTCTATACACCACCACCTCTAACCTCTCTCTCTGTCTATACACCACCACCTCTAACCTCTCTCTCTGTCTACACACCACCACCTCTAACCTCTCTCTGTCTACACACCACCACCTCTAACCTCTCTCTATCTACACACCACCACCTCTAACCTCTCTCTATCTACACACCACCACCTCTAACCTCTCTCTATCTACACACCACCACCTCTAACCTCTCTCTATCTACACACCAACACCTCTAACCCTCTCTATCTATACACCACCACCTCTAACCTCTCTCTGTCTATACACCACCACCACCTCTCTCTCTGTCTATACACCACCACCTCTAACCTCTCTCTCTATCTATACACCGCCACCTCTAACCTCTCTCTCTGTCTATACACCGCCACCTCTAACCTCTCTCTCTGTCTATACACCGCCACCTCTAACCTCTCTCTCTGTCTACACACCACCACCTCTAACCTCTCTATCTATACACCACCACCTCTCTCTCTCTCTCTCTATCTATACACCACCACCTCTAACCTCTCTCTCTATCTATACACCACCACCTCTCTCTCTGTCTATACACCACCATCTCTAACCTCTCTCTCTATCTATACACCACCACCTCTAACCTCTCTCTCTATCTATACACCACCATCTCTAACCTCTCTCTCTGTCTATACACCACCACCTCTAACCTCTCTATCTATACACCACCACCTCTAACCTCTCTCTATCTATACACCACCACCTCTAACCTCTCTCTATCTATACACCACCACCTCTCTCTCTGTCTATACACCACCACCTCTAACCTCTCTCTATCTACACACCACCACCTCTAACCTCTCTCTATCTATACACCACCATCTCTAACCTCTCTCTGTCTATACACCACCACCTCTAACCTCTCTCTGTCTATACACCACCACCTCTAACCTCTCTCTATCTATACACCACCACCTCTAACCTCTCTCTATCTATACACCACCAACTCTAACCTCTCTCTATCTATACACCACCAACTCTAACCTCTCTCTATCTACACACCACCACCTCTAACCTCTCTCTCTGTCTATACACCGCCACCTCTAACCTCTCTCTCTATCTATACACCGCCACCTCTAACCTCTCTCTCTGTCTATACACCGCCACCTCTAACCTCTCTCTCTGTCTATACACCACCACCTCTAACCTCTCTATCTACACACCACCACCTCTAACCTCTCTATCTATACACCACCACCTCTCTCTCTCTCTCTCTCTATCTATACACCACCACCTCTAACCTCTCTCTCTATCTATACACCACCACCTCTAACCTCTCTCTATCTATACACCACCACCTCTCTCTCTGTCTATACACCACCACCTCTAACCTCTCTATCTACACACCACCACCTCTAACCTCTCTCTCTCTATCTATACACCACCATCTCTAACCTCTCTCTGTCTATACACCACCACCTCTAACCTCTATCTATACACCACCACCTCTCTCTCTGTCTATACACCACCACCTCTAACCTCTCTATCTACACACCACCACCTCTAACCTCTCTCTATCTATACACCACCATCTCTAACCTCTCTCTCTGTCTATACACCACCACCTCTAACCTCTATCTATACACCACCACCTCTCTCTCTGTCTATACACCACCACCTCTAACCTCTCTCTATCTACACACCGCCACCTCTAACCTCTCTCTCTATCTATACACCGCCACCTCTAACCTCTCTCTGTCTATACACCACCACCTCTAACCTCTCTCTATCTATACACCACCACCTCTCTCTCTCTCTATCTATACACCACCACCTCTAACCTCTCTCTCTATCTATACATCACCACCTCTAACCTCTCTCTATCTATACACCACCACCTCTCTCTCTGTCTATACACCACCACCTCTAATCTCTGTCTATACACCACCACCTCTAACCTCTCTCTATCTACACACCACCACCTCTAACCTCTCTCTATCTACACACCGCCACCTCTAACCTCTCTCTCTATCTATACACCGCCACCTCTAACCTCTCTCTCTGTCTATACACCACCACCTCTAACCTCTCTCTATCTATACACCACCACCTCTCTCTCTCTCTATCTATACACCACCACCTCTAACCTCTCTCTCTATCTATACATCACCACCTCTAACCTCTCTCTATCTATACACCACCACCTCTCTCTCTGTCTATACACCACCACCTCTAATCTCTGTCTATACACCACCACCTCTAACCTCTCTCTATCTACACACCACCACCTCTAACCTCTCTCTATCTATACACCACCATCTCTAACCTCTCTCTCTGTCTATACACCACCACCTCTAACCTCTCTCTATCTATACACCACCACCTCTCTCTCTCTATCTATACACCACCACCTCTAACCTCTCTCTCTATCTATACACCACCACCTCTAACCTCTCTCTCTATCTATACACCACCACCTCTAACCTCTCTCTATCTATACACCACCACCTCTCTCTCTGTCTATACACCACCACCTCTAATCTCTGTCTATACACCACCACCTCTAACCTCTCTCTATCTACACACCACCACCTCTAACCTCTCTCTCTATCTATACACCACCATCTCTAACCTCTCTCTGTCTATACACCACCACCTCTAACCTCTCTCTATCTATACACCACCACCTCTAAACTCTCTCTATCTATACACCACCACCTCTAAACTCTCTCTATCTATACACCACCACCTCTAACCTCTCTCTATCTATACACCACCACCTCTAACCTCTCTCTATCTATACACCACCACCTCTAACCTCTCTCTATCTATACACCACCACCTCTAACCTCTCTCTATCTATACACCACCACCTCTAACCTCTCTCTATCTATACACCACCACCTCTAACCTCTCTCTATCTATACACCACCACCTCTAACCTCTCTCTATCTATACACCACCACCTCTAACCTCTCTCTATCTATACACCACCACCTCTAACCTCTCTCTGTCTATACACCACCACCTCTAACCTCTCTCTATTTGTTATGCAGAAAATCAACCGAAAGATGCACTTCTCTAAGACCAAGCACAGCAAGTTCAACGAGTCAGGCCAGCTCTCTGCCTTCTACCTGTTCTCCTTCGGGTGGGGAACCAGCATCCTCATGTCTGTATGTGCTTTTAAACTATGTTTGTGTGTGTGTGTGTGTGTGTGTGTGTCGGGTGTGTGTGTGTGTCGGGTGTGTGTGTGTGTGTGTGGTGTGTGTGTGTGTGTGTCGGGTGTGCCGGGTGTGCAATATGTCTTTGGTTTTAAATGGTCTACATTCTGGGCTGTTTTGTTTACTGGGTTCCTGTTTGTTTTAAGACCATCTGATTGGTGTGTGTGTGTGTGAGACTTTTTTGTTGTTGTTTCTCTTCCAGGAGAACTTCCTGTCCAACCCAGTGAGTCTGTGGGATGGATACCCCCATACCCTGATGCCGTAAGTCCTGAACCCTTTTTCTATGCCAAACCCAAACATTATACTCATCAGACTTGGGTACTGTCCCTTTTTTGTTTTAAAGAGCTAAGTTAAACCTGTACAACTAAATGTTTCTGACTGTTTTACACATCATCTTAGTGGGTTGTTTCCTCGTAATGGCCAACGCTCATCATTCACAGTACTCCTCAGTTCCCTAATGTCAGCTGGTGGGATATTTGCATAGAAGTGGGTGGCTTTGTTTAAACACACAGACAGAGTGTTTGGACTTAGAGAGCATTAGTTCTCTTAAGTATCTCCGTGGAAACCGTTCTGCTTATTCTAGCTTCAGAGATGTTCTTTGGTTAGTTAGGGTTAGTAAGATGGTTAGTTAGGGTTAGTAAGATGGTTAGTTAGGGTTAGTAAGATGGTTAGTTAGGGTTAGTAAGATGGTTAGTTAGGGTTAGTAAGATGGTTAGTTAGGGTTAGTAAGATGGTTAGTTAGGGTTAGTAAGATGGTTAGTTAGGGTTAGTAAGATGGTTAGTTAGGGTTAGTAAGATGGTTAGTTAGGGTTAGTTGGGGTTAGTAAGATGGTTAGTTAGGGTTAGTAAGATGGTTAGTTAGGGTTAGTTAGGGTTAGTAAGATGGTTAGTTAGGGTTAATGGAAACCGTTCTGCCTATTCTAGCTTCAGAGATGTTCTTTGGTTAGTTAGGGTTAGTAAGATGGTTAGTTAGGGTTAGTAAGATGGTTAGTTAGGGTTAGTAAGATGGTTAGTTAGGGTTAGTAAGATGGTTAGTTAGGGTTAGTAAGATGGTTAGTAAAGATGGTTAGTTAGGGTTAGTAAGATGGTTAGTTAGGGTTAGTAAGATGGTTAGTTAGGGTTAATAAGATGGTTAGTAAGGGTTAGTTAGGGTTTGTAAGGCTTAATAAGATGGTTAGTAAGATGGCTAGTAAGGGTTAGTAAGGGTTAGTAAGAGTTAGTTAGGGTTAGTAAGGGTTAGTTAGGGTTAGTAAGGGTTAGTTAGGGTTAGTAAGGGTTAATAAGATGGCTAGTAAGGGTTATTGTGTTAGTCACAGGATTTCCATAGTTAAGTGTCAAAGTAGATTTTTGCCTAATATAGACATACCAACAACAACAAAAGTAATTATTGATCACGAGAGCCATAAACAATACCTAGTAATGCTTATACTGACAAAGATTACAATCTCACCTTTCTGGTCAACGTAGTTATACTTGGCTGAGGTGTAGTCATTTTTGAGGACACGAACTCAAGTACACCGTGCAAATATGACAAATCAGTGGAGTGATATATAGTTACAATCACATTTTATAAACGTCATACTATAGTATTTCACCTTCTAACTAAATACATGTGATCGTACTTAATGACAACCTTGAGACCGTTTCGTATAACTAACAGACAATTTTCAGCCCAGCGTCCTCCGACTAATGCAAAGATGCCATGTCAAACGCTTTAGTCGTTACAACGTCAGCTTTAGAACACACCGTGATATCTGTCCTTCTGTGACCGAGAGGAAACTGGTCCTGTTTCAATTCGACAAAATGATTTAGTATTCTTTCATGTTGAAAGCTCTAAACCCATCTGAGAACATCACAGTGAGATGATACTGCTTGAGATGCAATCCGTAAGCTCTCTCCTTACGCTAGGGTAGCCTAGTGGTTAGAGCGTTGGACTAGTAACCGGAAGGTTGCAAGTTCAAACCCCCGAGCTGACAAGGTACTGTCGTTCTGCCCCTGAACAGGCAGTTAACCCACTGTTCCTAGGCCGTCATTGAAAATAAGAATTTGTTTTTAACTGACTTGCCTGGTTAAATAAAGGTAAAATAAATAAATAAAATATGCCGTATCGTAAGCGGAGTTGAGTTTTTAAAAATTGTTTTTATTAAAAAAAATATATATATATTTATTTTTTAAATAGGAGCTTGGGGTGTTTACAATTGTTTTTAAATAGGAATTGTGGGCGTTTCTTTAAAATAGGAATTGTGGGCATTTCTTTAAAATAGGAATTGGGGGCATTTCTTTAAAATAGGAATTGGGGGTGTTTCTTTTAAATAGGAATTGGGGGCGTTTCTTTTAAATAGGAATTGGGGGCGTTTCTTTTAAATAGGAATTGGGGGCGTTTCTTTTAAATAGGAATTGGGGGCGTTTCTTTTAAATAGGAATTGGGGGCGTTTCTTTTAAATAGGAATTGGGGGCGTTTCTTTTAAATAGGAATTGGGGGCGTTTCTTTTAAATAGGAATTGGGGGCGTTCTCTTCAAACCCTCTATGGAATGAGTGAATCATATCACTCAGCATGACTCCTAGGTACCTCTGTGTGTAACCCGTCTAGTGCTATTTAATAGCAAATTGTAGCTGCTTTTTTCTTTTTGTACGTACAGTATAACATTGTCTTACCTACCTTAAGTTGAATTCACTTGATTTATTTTGTTTTAAGTCGCTCTCGAGAAGTGTCTGCTAAATGAACTAAGAATATAAGGTAATGATAGAATGGACTTGGTGTTTTGTTTGTCCTGTTTGTAGGTTCCAGATGAAATTCTATTTTATCAGCCAGATACCATCTACTGCATCTTGCCTATGCCGTTCTGTACCATCACTCATTCATATATCTTTATGTACATATTCTTTAACCCTTCACACTTGTGTGTATAAGGTAGTAGTTTTGGAATTGTTAGTTAGATTACTTGTTGGTTATTACTGCATTGTCGGAACTAGAAGCACAATCATTTTATACACTCGCATTAACATCTGCTAACCATATGTGACAAATAAAATTTGATTTGATGAAATTCTATTTTATCAGCCAGATGTCCTGTTTGTAGGTTTCAGATTCAATTCTATTTTATCAGCCAGATGTCCTGTTTGTAGGTTCCAGATGAAATTCTATTTTATCAGCCAGATGTCCTGTTTGTAGGTTCCAGATGAAATTCTATTTTATCAGCCAGATGGGCTACTGGCTTCACGCTCTGCCTGAGATCTACTTCCAGAAGACCAAGAAGGTGAGCACTTAGTCTGTTGGAGTACTATGTGTACTGCGTGTACTCTGTGTACTATGTGTACTCTGTGTATGTGTACTCTGTATGTGTACTATGTGTACTACGTGTACTGTGTGTACTATTTGGATTGAATTGACTTAACTCACAAGTGAGTTCCTTGCTGATGTACTATTTGTGTTTCAAAAGAAGTTGAAACATTTTGACCAACAATTTTACTTGTCGTCATTACAGAGTTAAATGTCGGCTGTGTCCCCAGGCAGTTTGTTTTCCTGAAATCCTGTCTCTTTTTCTGTTTGTTTGTAGGAGGATATTCCCCGACAGTTGGTGTATATCTCTCTGTACTTAGTTCACATCGCAGGAGCATACATTCTCAAGTAAGACTGGTTCACATCAACAGCACTTGAAGATTGTTTTGTCCAATTGTACACAAAAGTCCAGTGGAAAGTCCACCTCCACTTCCTCTACCTCTCTGAAAGACGCTTATACACAGAGGCTTGAGGTTGGATCAGAGGGCTGACTGATCCAACCGCCCTGCTGTAGAGGGCTGACTACAGCCGGGAGGTTGGATCAGAGGACTGACTACAGCAGGGCGGTTGGATCAGAGGGCTGACTGATCCAACCGCCCTGCTGTAGAGGGTTGACTACAGCCGGGAGGTTGGGACAGAGGGCTGACTACAGCCGGGCGGTTGGATCAGAAGGCTGACTACAGCCGGGCGGTTGGATCAGAGGGCTGACTACAGCCGGGCGGTTGGATCAGAGGGCTGACTACAGCCGGGCGGTTGGATCAGAGGGCTGACTACGGCCGGGCGGTTGGATCAGAGGGCTGACTACGGCCGGGCGGTTGGATCAGGGGGCTGACTACATTTCTACTCTGTCCACGGCTCCTCTTTTTTGATATGACAATTAGATGGTTGGAAATTGACACACCATAGCAAGGCTAGGGTTCGTGGTTAAAATAGCAGTTTTCTAGCCAAAGAAAGGAGAAGTATTTCCTTACCTCTCTGTGAGGCTCGAACCGTCTAATTAGTTGTCATTACTGTGGTAACAGAGGGATCTAACGGCGTCCATTTTGTGTCTTCCAGTCTGAATCGTCTGGCTCTGGTCCTGCTGGTGCTGCACTGCTTCGTAGAGCTTCTCTTCCACGTGTCCCGCCTGGTCTACTTCAGCAACGAGAAGAGACAGACTGGGTGAACACACACACACACAAACACACACACACACACACACACACACACACACACACACACACACACACACACACAGAGACTGGGTGAACACACACACACACACACAGAGACTGGGTGAACACACACACACACACACACACACACACACACACACACACAGAGACTGGGTGAACACACACACACACACACACACACACACACACACACACACACACACACACACACACACAGAGACTGGGTGAACACACACACACACAGAGACTGGGTGAACACACACACACACAGAGACTGGGTGAGTTGAGGTTACACAGCACACTTCAAAGCCCTACAACAAAATATCCCTATAAAGCCAACTTGGCATTTTAGACCAGGATGTTAGTCAGTCTACAGGTCTTGTGTTATGATAGTGTTTATCTATTAAGACATCATCTGTTCCGAACGACTGTGTGATCACTCTCTCCGTAGCCGACGTGAGTAAGACCTTTAAACAGGTCAACATTCACAAGGCTGCAGGGCCAGACGGATTACCAGGACGTGCACTCCGAGCATACGCTGACCAACTGGCAGGTGTCTTCACTGACATTTTCAACATGTCCCTGATTGAGTCTGTAATACCAACATGTTTCAAGCAGACCACCATAGTCCCTGTACCAAAGAACACTAAGGCAACCTGCCTAAATGACGACAGACCCGTAGCTCTCAAGTCCGTAGCCATGAAATGCTTTGAAAGGCTGGTCATGGCTCACAACGACACCATTATCCCAGAAACCCTAGACCCACTCCAATTTGCATACCACACCACAGATCCACAGATGATGCAATCTCTATAGCACTCCACACTGCCCTTTCCCACCTGGACAAAAGGAACACCTATGTGAGAATGCTATTCATTGACTACAGCTCAGCGTTCAACACCATAGTGCCCTCAAAGCTCATCACTAAGCTAAGGACCCTGGGACTAAACACCTCCCTCTGCAACTGGATCCTGGACTTCCTGACGGGCCACACCCCCAGGTGGTGAGGATAGGTAGCAACACATCAGCCACGCTGATCCTCAACACGGGGGCCCCTCAGGGGTGCGTACTCAGCCCCCTCCTGTACTCCCTGTCACTCATGACTGCAAGGCCAGGCACGACTCCATCGCCAGCAGTGGTAGTGCCAGAATAACAACCTCTCCCTCAACGTAACCAAGACTAAAGAGATGATTGTGGACAACAGGAAAAGGAGGACAGAACACGTCCCCATTCTCATCGATGGGGCTGTAGTGGAGCAGGTTGAGAGCTTCAAGTTCCTTGGTGTCCACATCACCAACAAACTAACATGGTCCAAACACACCAAGACAGTCGTGAAGCGGGTACGACTAAAACTATTCCACCTCAGGAAACTAAAAAGATTTGGCATGGGTCCTGAGATCCTCAAAATGTCTACAGCTGCACCATCGAGAGCATCCTGACCAGTTGCATCACTGCCTGGTATGGCAACTGCTCGGCCTCCGACTGCAAGTCACTACAGAGGGTAGTGCGTATAGCCCAGTACATCACTGAGGCAAAGCTTCCTGCCATCCAGGACCTCTATACCAGGCAGTGTCAGAGGAAGGCCCTAAAAATTGTCAAAGACCCCAGCCACCCTAGTCACAGACTGTTCTCTCTACTACCGCATAGCAAGCGGTACCGGAGTGCCAAGTCTAGGACAAAAAGGCTCCTCAACAGTTTTTCCCCCTAAGCCATAAGACTCCTGACTATTTGCATTGTGTGCCTCCCCCCAACCCCTCATTTTACGCTACTGCTACTCTCTGTTTATCATATATGCATAGTCACTTTAACAATACCTACATGTACATACTACCTCAATAAGCCTGACTAAACAGTGTCTGTATATAGCCTTGCTACTCTTATTGTCAAATGTCTTTTACTGTTGTTTTATTTCTTTACTTACACACACACACACACACACACCTTTTTTTCCCACACAAATTGGTTAGAGCCTGTAAGTAAGTTGTATTCAGCATTTCACCTGTTGTATTCAGCATTTCACTGTGAGGTCTACTACACCTGTTGTATTCAGCATTTCACTGTGAGGTCTACTACACCTGTTGTATTCAGCATTTCACTGTAAGGTCTACTACACCTGTTGTATTCAGCATTTCACTGTAAGGTCTACGACACCTGTTGTATTCAGCATTTCACTGTGAGGTCTACTACACCTGTTGTATTCAGCATTTCACTGTGAGGTCTACTACACCTGTTGTATTCAGCATTTCACTGTGAGGTCTACTACACCTGTTGTATTCAGCATTTCACTGTGAGGTCTACTACACCTGTTGTATTCAGCATTTCACTGTGAGGTCTACTACACCTGTTGTATTCAGCATTTCACTGTAAGGTCTACTACACCTGTTGTATTCAGCATTTCACTGTAAGGTCTACTACACCTGTTGTATTCAGCATTTCACTGTGAGGTCTACTACACCTGTTGTATTCAGCATTTCACTGTGAGGTCTACTACACCTGTTGTATTCAGCATTTCACTGTGAGGTCTACTACACCTGTTGTATTCAGCATTTCACTGTGAGGTCTACTACACCTGTTGTATTCAGCATTTCACTGTGAGGTCTACTACACCTGTTGTATTCAGCATTTCACTGTGAGGTCTACTACACCTGTTGTATTCAGCATTTCACTGTGAGGTCTACTACACCTGTTGTATTCAGCATTTCACTGTGAGGTCTACTACACCTGTTGTATTGACAGCATTTCATTTGACAGTCGTGAGGTCTTGTGTTTATCTACACCTGGTCTTGTGTTTATCATTTGACAGTTTCAGGTCTTGTGTTTATCTATTAGACAGTCTAGGTCTTGTGTTTATCTACAGTCGGTCTACTGCAGGTCTTGTGTTTATCTATTAGACAGTCGGTCTACTGCAGGTCTTGTGTTTATCTATTAGACAGTCGGTCTACTGCAGGTCTTGTGTTTATCTATTTGACAGTCGGTCTACAGGTCTTGTGTTTATCTATTTGACAGTCGGTCTACAGGTCTTGTGTTTATCTATTAGACAGTCGTCTACAGGTCTTGTGTTTATCTAGTAGACAGTCGGTCTACTGCAGGTCTTGTGTTTATCTAGTAGACAGTCGGTCTACTGCAGGTCTTGTGTTTATCTATTAGACAGTCGGTCTACTACAGGTCTTGTGTTTATCTAGTAGACAGTCGGTCTACTACAGGTCTTGTGTTTATCTAGTAGACAGTCGGTCTACTACAGGTCTTGTTATGATAGTGTTGATAAAGAATGGTCATGTAACACGTGTCTGTCTCTCCACAAGGTTCTCCATCTGGGCAGTGCTGTTTGTCCTTGGACGGCTGCTCACCCTGTCCCTGTCTGTCCTGACTGTGGGCTTCGGCCTGTCCAACGCTGATCAACAGGGACTGGACCTGGCTAACGGGAACTTCAATGTGCTCATAGTTCGGTGAGAGAGAGCGTGTAATGGGGTGGCTTGGCTGGAGTGAAACTTAACTAAAGACAATTTACTAGTTGTATTTATTTTTTATTTTACCTTTTTATTTTACCTTTTATTTTCAATGACGACCTAAGAACAGTGGGTTAACTGCCTGTTCAGGGGCAGAACGGGTTGAACTTGCAACCTTCCGGTTACTAGTCCAACGCTCTAACCACTAGGCTACCCTGCCGCCGCATAGTAGGGAGGAAGTCCTTTCAGATGGTAGAGAAAAGAGGATTAGGAACAGAGTCTGGTAAAGAAATGAGCCACTTCGACTGTAACTGTGTTCTCACAGTCTGGAGCCAGTTTGGCTATTACCTCAAATGTAATATTTGGTGTCTAACTACTGTCTCTTCTCAGGATCGCTGTGTCTAACTACGGTCTCTTCTCTTCCCAGGATCGCTGTGTCTAACTACGGTCTCTTCTCTTCCCAGGATCGCTGTGTCTAACTACTGTCTTCTCTTCTCAGGATCGATGAGTTTAACTACTGTCTCTTCTCTTCTCAGGATCAATGAGTGTAACTACTGTCTCTTCTCTTCTCAGGATCGATGTGACTAACTACCGTCTCTTCTCTTCTCAGGATCGCTATGTCTAACTACTGTCTCTTCTCAGGATCGCTGTGTCTAACTACTGTCTCTTCTCTTCCCAGGATCGCTGTGTCTAACTACTGTCTCTTCTCAGGATCGCTGTGTCTAACTACTGTCTCTTCTCTTCCCAGGATCGCTGTGTCTAACTACTGTCTCTTCTCTTCCCAGGATCGCTGTGTCTAACTACTGTCTCTTCTCTTCCCAGGATCGCTGTGTCTAACTACAGTCTCTTCCCAGGATCGATGTGACTAACTACCGTCTCTTCTCTTCCCAGGATCGCTGTGTCTAACTACTGTCTCTTCTCTTCCCAGGATCGCTGTGTCTAACTACTGTCTCTTCTCAGGATCGCTGTGTCTAACTACTGTCTCTTCTCTTCCCAGGATCGCTGTGTCTAACTACTGTCTCTTCTCTTCCCAGGATCGCTGTGTCTAACTACTGTCTCTTCTCTTCCCAGGATCGCTGTGTCTACCTACTGTCTCTTCTCAGGATCGCTGTGTCTAACTACTGTCTCCTCAGGATCACTGTGTCTAACTACAGTCTCTTCTCTTCCCAGGATCGCTGTGTCTAACTACAGTCTCTTCTCTTCCCCGGATCGCTGTGTCTAACTACCGACTCTTCTCTTCTCAGGATCGCTGTGTCTAACTACCGACTCTTCTCTTCTCAGGATCACTGTGTCTAACTACTGTCTCTTCCCAGGATCGCTGTGTCTTACTCCCGACTCTTCCCAGGATCGCTGTGTCTAACTACAGTCTCTTCTCTTCCCAGGATCCCCGTGTCTAACTACAGTCTTCTGTCCACAGGATCACTGTGCTGGCTACCATCTGTGTGACTCAAGCCTTCATGATGTGGAAATTCATCAACTTCCAGCTGAGGAGGTGGAGAGAGCAGGCCCAGGTCCAGCCCGTGAAACCCAAGAAGCCCCAAGCTCCCAAGACCAAGTCCAAGAAAGACAAAGGTGAGTCACGATGTTGTCAAAGTTAACACGTCTTGTTCTTTCTCTGCTTTTCAGTCGTCTGCTTTTTAATCGGGATCCATCTAGAATTTTTATTTAATCAGTCAAGTCAGAACAAATTCTTATTTACAATGACAGCCTACCGGGGAACAGTGGGTTAACTGCCTTGTTCAGGGGTAGAACGACAGATTTTTACCTTGTCAGCTCGGGGGATTCAATCTAGCAACCTTTCGGTTACAAGTCCAAAGCTCTAACCACTAGGCTACCTGCCACCCCTTGAATATGTTTGTTAGGGTTAAAACTGGTGTTAATACTGCAAGTAGAGCTGGGTAGTTTGGCTTTATGTTTCCTTTTCTTCATCTGTTGTTTGCTCCAAGAACATTGACTTCATCCTCTGTCCTTGGCAGCCAATGGAGTGAACGGAGTGAGTTCCAACGGAGCCGATTCGCCGAGAGCAAAGAAAGAGAAGTCTTCGTAAACTACCCCCTCCCCCCACTCCCTTCTCAGTTCCTCCAACCAATCCCCTTCAGGCAGCATCCAGCCTTCTCATTCCACTGCTCTGTATGCTGTCTATGGCCCAATCCCAAATCCATCCCTAGACCCTTGTAGAGATCTAAGAGGAAATTATTGATTCAAGCAATATGGTGAAACTTCCACCTAGAATATCAGAGAGCCGAGTTGTACTAAGCCCATATTGATTACACCTGTCATATCATCTCAGATTCCCTCGAGGGGGTTTAATTTGGGACTGTTCATCTACAACAGCTACTAAAGGAGGACAACTCCTTCCAACAGGACTACAAGATCCAGAATGCATCTTGGCTTCATCCGCTTGTTGCCAATCTCCAGTGCTGACCATTCCCAGAATCATTGTGACACTGCTGTGTCATTATTACAGCGAAAGAAAACCATGAAAGAACAAAGAACTTATTTAAAAGTGCCTATTCATAGACTGTACAGG
Organism: Oncorhynchus tshawytscha; assembly: GCF_018296145.1. Lineage (NCBI taxonomy): Eukaryota > Metazoa > Chordata > Actinopteri > Salmoniformes > Salmonidae > Oncorhynchus > Oncorhynchus tshawytscha. The sequence goes on along the minus strand of NC_056457.1, from coordinate 34,130,764 downwards.
ATGTGCAGATTTAAAATGTCAGGAATGATATAAGCTCAGTATTTCAGTAAACACGCCCCACCCCCCCAAGCCAGTTATGTTATTTATCAGACTGTATCCTGTGACATGTTCTGTTTGTTTAACAAAAGGTCTTCTTGATTCAGTCCCATTTATTTGGAACCGCCTGAGGAGAAATGCACCTGCTGACCTTCTATTTTAAATGACCTCATTTCCTGTTTTTTTTTTTTTTTTTTTGGGGGTTCTTTTTTTTCATCAACACAGACAGGTTTCTAGAATGGATAGGTTTAATTGGTTCATTGGAATGGATGGGTTTAATTGGTTCATTGGAATGGATGGGTTTAATTGGTTCATTGGAATGGATGGGTTTAATTGGTTCATTGGAATGGATGGGTTTAATTGGTTCATTGGAATGGATGGGTTTAATTGGTTCATTGGAATGGATGGGTTTAATTGGTTCATTGGAATGGATGGGTTTAATTGGTTCATTGGAATGGATGGGTTTAATTGGTTCCACCGTATTGCTTTAACCTACCAGTTTGTGTGCTTCTCAAATGACACCCTATTCCCTACATAGTGCTCCACTATTGACCAGAGATGTATGGTCTTGGTCAAAATTAGGGTACTACATAGGGAATAGAGTCCCATTTGAGTCGCAGACGTTCTTTCAGGACACTGGCAGTGGGAATGAAGGAACGGGAATGAGGATAGGAAGCCATTCTAGTGTATTTTGACTTTTGGTTGTTGTTGCTTTTCAAGCCTTTTGCTTTGGTGCTGTGAAAAAGGCCTGACCCCTGTTGAGTTTTGTTAATGCATCCTGTGGCCTTTCCTTTGCCAGTCAATGGCAGGATCAGTGGTCACTGTGAAGGGAGAAAATAATTATTGGTCTTGCATCCCAAATGGCACCCTATTCCCTATATAGTGCACAAGAGCCACTATGGGATCAGGTGAAAAGTAGTGCACTACATAGGGAATAGGGTGCCACTTTAGGATGCACACCCTAGTGAAAAAATGGTTGCCATTGGCGATTGGCTGCCTTCATTCGAGAGCCTGCAAAGCCAAAATCTGTAGTTTTTTTTATATAAGTGATGAGGATCCTATCACAGAGGTTATTAGAGGACATATTTAGTGTTATTAATATTAGTGTTTTCTTTGTTGGAGAATATGGAATTGAGGCCTACTTTTTGGTCAACAAACCCGAGTAGTTTGTGTTTGTCACTGTCTGTTTCAAATGGCAACCTATTCTCTTTATAATGCTGTCCTGTGTCCAGTAGAGTACCTAAGGGCTCTGGTCTAAAGTAGTGCACTATATAGGGAATAGGGTGTCATAGGGCTCTGGTCTAAAGTAGTGCACTATATAGGGAATAGGGTGCCATTTGGGACTGTATTTTGTCTCCTTTTGAACATCTTCATGGGAATATAATTTGATGTTATGACTAAGGAAATGTTGTGTTTTTCCATTTTATCCTCTATTTTACTTTAACTGAACGTGCCAAATCAGAGCTCTCACCATGACGGGATCTGTCTTTCCTTTAACATGCTCACTCGTTGCCATTAAATAATTTACACGGAAAGAAATGTGTCCCATTTTATTGAACTGAGATGGTATTTTGGTAGAAATATGCTGTTGTAGTGACGTTGTGTAATGTTTGACGGTGATATGTGGTTGTTACCTACCGTTTTTGAATGCACTGCCTGGTATAAGATGGATGCTAAATGACCAAAATGTTAAATGGAATGTTTTCATTTTGTAAATCATATCAATTAATCACTTTAACTACCTCAGTTCTTTAAGAACATAACTAGAATTTTATATGTAAACTATATTATGAGAAACTATCATCTTTGGAATGAACGCAAACGCCAATGAATAAACTTTAACTAGAGGTCAAAGTTCATGAGCTGAAACTAATGATGTATATAAACCCTGGAATGCTAATGTTATGTATTGGCCAATGAGAGGCTTGGAAGCCACTGGTCTGCCATATTGCTACCCTAGAATGCTAATGTTATGTATTGGCCAATAAGAGGCTTGGAAGCCACTGGTCGGCCATATTGGAACTCCCCAGAAGGAGCAGTCCTCCATAGAAATTAATGGAATTCTACAGTCATGCAATTAAATGTTTTAAATGGCCAAAATTAAATCAAAAGTTAATTTGTTGTTGTGGGGACATTAGAACTTCCTAAAAAATGATATTTAATTTTTACATTTAGCTCGTATAATATAATTTAAGGTTACACATTCAGGTGTCTAATAGAATAGATGTAAAACAATAAAAAATAAAGTTGACATGCATTTCTACAGCTTCAAATATGTTTTACAACAGTGGGGGAGTACAAAGATGGAGGTGCCACGACTTCAAAACAGTGCCCACTGTAAGTCATCTAGTGTGCACATATAAATCATTGGTTGAAACAAACTAAATCCCTGCTCTACCACTGCCAACCACATGGTGGAGCTACGGTTCACACAACCTGCTGTCAAAGACATGCAATTTGGTTGTGAACTGAAATATATATACTGAACAAAAATATAAATGCAACATGGAACATTTTTAAAGCTTTTACTGAGTTACAGTTCATATTAGGACATTTGGGTAACTGAGAAAAATTAATTAGGCCCTAATCTACAGATTTCATGACCAGGAAAGCTTGATACCAAGTCAGTTGTACAACTGACTGCATTCAACTGAAATGTGTCTTCTGCATTTAACCCAACCCCTCTGAACCAGAGGAGGTGCTGGGGGCTGCCATAATCAACATCCACGTCATCGGCGCCCAGAGAACAGTGGGTTAACTGCCTTGTTCAGGGATAAGGATAAGTATTTGTTAGTCACATAGTTAGTCCCTGTTCCCAAGAACAATTAGGTAACCTGCCTAAATGACTACCAACCCGTAGTACTCACGTCTGTAGCCATGAAGTGCTTCGAAAGGCTTGGCATGGCTCACATCAACACCATTCTCCCAGAAACCCTAGACCAACTCTAATTTGCATACCTCCCCAACAGATCCACAGACGATGCGATCTCTATTGCAGTCCACACTGCCCTTTCCCACCTGGACAAAAGGAACACCTATGTGAGAATGCTATTCATTGACTACAGCTCAGCGTTCAACACCATAGTGCCCTCAAAGCTCATCACTAAGCTAAGGACCCTGGGAATAAACACCTCCCTCTGCAACTGGATCCTGGACTTCCTGACGGGCCGCCCCCCCCCAAGTGGTAAGGATAGGTAATCAACACATCTGCCACGCTGATCCTCAACACGGGGGGGCCCCCCCAGGGGTGTGTGCTCAATCCCCTCCTGTACTCCATGTTCACTCATGACTGTACGGCCAGGCACGACTCCAACACCATCATTACATTTGCAGACAACAGTGGTAGATCATGATCACTGACAACGACAAGACAGCCTACAGGGAGGAGGTCAGAGACCTGGACGTTGCTGCCAGGACAACAACCTCTCCCTCAACGTGATCAAGACAAAGGAGATGATTGTGGACAACAGGAAAAGGAGGACAGAACACGTCCCCATTCTCATCGACGGGGCTGTAGTGGAGCAGGCTGAGAGCTTCAAGTTCCTTGGTGTCCACATCACCAACAAACTAACATGGTCCAAACACACCATGACAGTCGTGAAGAGGGCACGACAAAGCCTATTCCCACTCAGGAGACTGAAAAGATATGGCATGGGTCCCCAGATCCTCAAAAGGTTTTACAGCTGCACCATCGAGAGCATCCTGACGGGTTGCATCACTGCCTGGTATGACAACTGCTCGGCCTCCGACTGCAAGTCACTACAGAGGGTAGTGCGTATAGCCCAGTACATCACCGGGGCCAAGCTTCCTGCCATCCAGGACCTCTATACCAGGCAGTGTCAGAGGAAGGCCCTAAAAATTGTCAAAGAGTCCAGCTACCCCAGTCATAGACTGTTCTCTCTGCTACCCTACGGCAAGCAGTACCGGAGCACCAAGTCTAGGTCCAAAAGGCTTCTCAACAGCTTCTACCCCCAAGACATAAGACTGTTCTCTCTGCTACCGCATGGCAAGCGGTACCGGAGCACCAAGTCTAGGTCCAAAAGGCTTCTCAACAGCTTCTTCCCCCGAAGCCTTAAGACTTCTGAACTTATTCTTTTATCCTGCTGCTACTCTCTGGTTATTATCTATTCAGAGTCACTTTAACTCTACATATTACTTCAATTACCTCGATTAACCGGTGCCCCCGCACATTGACTCTGTACCGGTACCCCCCTGTATATAGCCTCCACATTGACTCTGTACCGGTACCCCCCTGTATATAGCCTCCACATTGACTCTGTACCGGTACCCCCCTGTATATAGCCTCCACATTGACTCTGTACCAGTATGCCCTGTATATAGTCTCCACATTGACTCTGTACCAGTACCCCCTGTATATAGCCTCCACATTGACTCTGTACCGGTACCCCCTGTATATAGCCTCCACATTGACTCTGTACCGGTACCCCCTGTATATAGTCTCCACATTGACTCTGTACCGGTACACCCTGTATGTAGCCTCCACATTGACTCTGTACCGGTACCCCCTGTATATAGTCTCCACATTGACTCTGTACCGGTACACCCTGTATATAGTCTCCACATTGACTCTGTACCGGTACCCCTGTATATAGTCTCCACATTGACTCTGTACCGGTACCCCTGTATATAGCCTCCACATTGACTCTGTACCGGTACCCCTGTATATAGCCTCCACATTGACTCTGAACCGGTACACCCTGTATATAGTCTCCACATTGACTCTGTACCGGTACACCCTGTATATAGTCTCCACATTGACTCTGTACCGGTACACCCTGTATATAGTCTCCACATTGACTCTGTACCGGTACCCCCTGTATATAGCCTCCACATTGACTCTGTACCGGTACCCCTGTATATAGCCTCCACATTGACTCTGTACCGGTACCCCCTGTATATAGCCTCCACATTGACTCTGTACCGGTACCCCCCTGTATATAGCCTCGCTACTGTTATTTTACTGCTGCTCTTTAATTATTTGCTATTTTTATTTTTTATTTAGCTATTTTTTACTTAACACTTGTTTTTCTTAAAACTACATTGTTGGTTAAGGGCTTGTAAGTAAGCATTTCACTGTAAGGTCTACACCCATTTTATTTGGCGCATGGGACAAATAACATTAGATTTGAGATACCTTTTTTTTTTTTAAGTAGGGCTGTGGATCAGAGAACCAGTCAGTATCTGGTGTGACCACCATTTGCCTCATGCAGCGCGACACATCTCCTTTGTATAGAGTTGATCAGGCTGTTGATTGTGGCCTTTGGAATGTTGTCCCACTCCTCTTCAATGGCTGTGTGAAGTTGCTGGATATTGGTGTAAACTGGAACATGCCTTTGTACACCTCGATCCAGAGCATCCCAAACATGCTCAATCGGTTGACATGTCTGGTGATATATGCAGGCCATGGAAGAACTGGGACATTTTCAGCTTCTAGGAATTGTGTACAGATTCTTGTGACATGAGGCCGTGCATTATCGTGCTGAAACATGAGGTGATGGCGGTGGATGAATGGCACAACAATGGGCTTCAGGATCTCATTACGGTATCTCTGGGCATTCAAATTGCCATCGATAAAATGTAATTATGTTCATTGTCCATAGCTTATACCTGCCCATACCATCACCCCACCTCCACCATGGGGCACTCTGTTCACAACGTTGACATCAGCAATACCGCTCGCCCACACGACGCCATACACGTGGTCTGTGGTTGTCCTGGGTTGGCGTGGTTACACGTGGTCTGTGGTTGGCGTGGTTACATGTGGTTGGCGTGGTTACACGTGGTCTGTGGTTGTGAGGCCAGTTGGACGTACGGCCAAATTCTCTAAAACCATGTTGGAGGGGGCTTATGGTAGAAAAATGAACATTCAATTCTCTGGCAACAGCTCTGGTGGACATTCCTGTAGTCAGCATGCCAATTACACGCTCCCTCGAAACTTCAGACATCTGTGGTATTGTGTTGTGTAACAAAACTGCACATTTCCAAGTGGACATTTATTGTCCCCCAGCACAAGGTGCACCTGTGTAATAATCATGCTGTTGAATCAGATTGTTGATATGCCACACCTGTCAGGTGGATGGATTATCTTGGTAAATGAGATTGTCTCACTAACAAGCTTTTTGTGCGGAACATTTCTGGGATCTTTTATTTCAGCTCATGAAACATGGGACCAACACTTTACATGTGGTGTTTATATTTTTGTTCAGTGTATAATTGCCCAATCAAGTGTTTAGGTTAAAACATTTAAATATAAAGTCCTAAGATAACCAGCACAATTTAGTCAATTTAATTGGAAAATCTTCAGTTTATGCAAATGTGGCCTATATTTAATTGGAAAATCTTCAGTTTATGCAAATGTGGCCTATATTTAATTGGTCAGTAGACTATTATCACAAGAATCAAGGTGGCCTAATATCTTAATATTATGTAATAGCAGTGGTTTTGATACTGGTGATGCTATTCGGGAGACCTATGTGTTGAAATAATTCCATTTAGCGGTTGTAAGTAGATAAGCTGATTCAGCTAGAATTGTTGTAGTAGATAAGGACTTGACGGAGAGGTACTTAAGCCACATGTTTATCCACAGACAATTGTTACTTTAACCTCATTTCTACGAATCTCCCCAGCACACCAAAGTGACGTTGCAAAAATAAACAGAAGAATCGTAGAAACCTTTATTTAACCAGGCGAGTCCATTCAGAACAAATTCTTATTTACAACGACGGCCAGCTGTGATACAGCCCGGGATCGAACCAGGGTTTGTAGTGACGCCTCTACCACTAAGATGCAGTGCCTTAGACCGCTTGCGCCTCTCGGGAGCCCTTGTGAGTCCTTAAATGGCACTATATTCCCTACACATTGCAATACATGGCACCCTACGTAGTGCACTACTTGGGCCCTTGGTCAACAGTAGTGCACACTATATAGGGAACAAACGTCTGTCTGGAGTGACTGATTGGCTCGTGTCCATGACAGACTTAAAGCTTGTTTCTGTACTGAAGCAGTATGCTTGTCTGTGTCTCAAAAAGACAACAGCACATGTACCTTATTAACATAAAAGTGACACCCCCTGCGTGTGTCCAAAATGGAACCCTAATCCCTATAGAGTGCACAACCATATGGGCCCTGGTCAAAAGTAGGGCACTGTGAAGGGAATAAGGAGACGTTTGTTATTACGCTCTTTGCTATCAAACGAGACGAGGAGGAGGACTGTTTCGCTGTCTCCTGTCCAAGGTCTAGTCTGCTCTGTGATGACGACCGTGGTATCTTCATTCACTGAGATAAGCTGCATTCATGCCTTGTTGCCCATGTGAGCCTTTGATTCGTGACTACTTGTAGGAGGACGTGTTGATTATTGAGTATCAGACACATTTGTGTCTCTGGTTTCAGTGTGTGTGTGTGTGTGTATATGTGTGTTTCTGTGTGTGTGTGTGTGTGTATGTGTTTCAGTGTGTGTGTGTGTATGTGTGTGTTCTGTGTGTGTGTGTGTGTTTCTGTGTGTGTATGTGTTTCAGTGTGTGTTTGTGTGTGTGTGTGTGTGTGTGTTTCTGTGTGTGTGTGTGTGTGTTTCTGTGAGTGTGTGTGTGTGTGTGTGTGTGTGTGTGTGTGTGTGTGTGTGTGTGTGTGTGTATGTGTTTCAGTGTGTGTGTGTATGTGTGTTTCTGTGAGTGTGTGTGTGTGTGTGTGTGTGTGTGTTTCAGTGTGTATGTGTGTTTCTGTGTGTGTGTGTTTCTGTGTGTGTGTGTGTATCATTCATTACAGCAGTGTGATTTGTGGATTCAAAAACAGTTTTTTAAAATGTGTGTGTGTGTGTGTGTGTGTGTGTATTCACGCACTCTGCGACCTGAGCATGCAGTCCTCTCTGCACAAGACCTGAGTCAGACTCTAGAATCCTCTCTGGTTCTTTCTGCTTTGCTCATCAATTTCCTTCCTTTGCATCCCAAATGACAACCTATTCCTTTTAGTGCACTACTTGGACCAGGAACCTATAGGGGCCTTTGTGAAATCTAGTGCAACTATAGAGGGAATGTAGGGTGCCATTTGACATATATACTTCATCTGCAGCAATGGTCATCGTCTGATATGTTTACCCCATGTTCCTAATCAAAACTATTCACAATAAAACAAAATAAGATATGTTTACTATTTGTGTAATAACTACCTGTGATATTACTTGCTAGGAATATATCTGGGGGATCCTTATAAATAAATATATAACTGAATAGTTGTATTTAGACTACACGTTGCTGTAAGTAGGTTAAATAGGTTATGGCTAAAGCAATGTGTTAGGGCTATAGTCTATCTATGCTGTCAAGTCATCTTGAATAACTATGCATTTCGTATTCTATCCTCTTTGATTAACTAGCTAAATCACGGGTGTTTCTCTCCGCTGTCTCTCCGTGCTATATCTTCACTTGGATGGGTTGTTGCTGTTTGTTCGCTGTCTTCCATACCGGAGAGAGACCCCCCCCTGCTAACCGACTGGCTCCTCTCTGTGGTGCCGTGATATGATGTGTGGGGGAGGCTTTCTAGCGAGATAAACAAGCAGCCAGTCAGCATCGGGGTTTCAGCCAGCACAGAGCAGTCAGAGAGGAACATGGCCGCAGCACATTTAGCTCGCGCTATAGCTGTTCCTCCCAACCGAAGGTCAGACCGGGTTGATTAAACATACAGGATATAACAAGAGCACGAGCGACGGAAAGTTTCACATCGTAAGTACGCATGTGGGCTTTTGTTGTTTTGGTTGATTCGCTGTTTTTTGACGTGCAATTCCGTGTCCTAAATTTTTTTTGCGAGGGATTTAATATCTGAAACAGTGTCGGTACGTTAGCTTGCTGAGCAAGGCAGCGCTGACTGCTAGCGTCGGCTACCACCGGGGAAGCTAGATCACTAAACAGACATGTTTTTCAAATGGTATATTCCTTTACCTTGCCGCACTTGATCCATTTTCACTACTCGTTTCCGTGCTTGGCAGTGCTTTTGCATGCATGTATTTCGTGCACCGGGGAATACTTTTATCTTTCTGAGTGTGCTTGTTGTCAGTGACTGAAGTTCACGGATCCAATAGAGCTAGCCAGCCATTAGCTAGTTACAACAGTGGACATTGTGAATGTTTTCAGAGACCCTCTCTCTCCTTGGCTATTTAACTTTAGTGTTTAGAGCGGGCTTTTAAATCCAGAGCAGTGATCGGATTGCTCATATCCACGAATCACCCTTAGCGTAAATATAAATTAAAAAGGTAAACAACTTTGTTTACGTAATGCTCCCTATATCAGTGACTTTAGTGAGTCAGCTTTCTTTCTGCATCGTGCAAAGCTTGCTTCGCTACAATGTGGAAAAGTTGCAACGTTACACCAGTGGTATTTCTCAATAGGGGTGTGAAACTGAATGGGCCACGAAGTGGTGCAGAGTTCCAGTGGAATCTCACCAAGTCAGTCTAGTGATGATGTCGGACCCCCAGGACTGTTCCCCCCATCCCCAGGACTGTTCCACCACCCCCTGTTCCCCCACCCCCAGGACTGTTCCCCCCCCCCCCCCAGGACCCCCCCAGGACTGTTCCACCCCCAGGACTGTTCCACCACCCCCTTTAAGGGAACGTTCCTGCTGCGTTTCTCTCTCTCCACCCGGGTAGAAAGGGAGTGGGTAGCCTACATGTAATTTATTTTTTAGAAAGTGGGTTTTAATGACCTATTTACAATCTACGCAGGCGAGGTTGCGTAGTGTGATGACGTGCGGAACAGAGCTGCCGAGCTCTCATGCATTTGATCCTCTTCTCACGCCACACCTCTTAAATCTTAAACGCATTGAAAAGTACCGCTTTTTTTCTTTTCTTTTTCGAATGAGTCAATGGTACAGTCAGTGCGTTTTATCTTTTCAGCTGTCCTCCACATCGTTTTGAAATCGGAGCATCTGCGCTTGCATTTAAACATCACGAGCCACCCTGGTCTCAGAGAATTTCGTATTATTGTGTACGTAAAATGTAGATATTTCGTTTATGTTAAGTTCAGATGATATGTATTAATTAGTGGATGTCCAGCAATCATTTGATATGATATGTTATGAATTTCAGTTTGTGCAACATGTTATGGGTTTGTAAAATATACGAATGTTACGAATTTGCAAAACATAAGATATGTTACGAATTCGCAAAACATAAGATATGTTACGAATTCGCAAAACATAAGATATGTTACGAATTCCAATTTGTTTTTGCTAATGTTAGCTAGGTGGCTAATGCTAACATTATCTCTTGGCTAGGTGTTAGGCTTAAGGTTGGGACTTAGGTTAAAGGCTTAAGGTTAGGGGAATGGTTAGCTAAAATGGCTAGGGTTAGCTAAAAGGGTTAATATTAGGTGAAGGGTTAGCTAACACGCTAAGTAGTTGTAAAGTAGCTAAAAACATGCTTAGTAGTTGCTAAATAGTGCAAATGCTATAGTTGTCTGGGGATTAGAGCCGAACATGCAACCTTTGGGTTGTTAAACATTTACGTTAAACGCCCATCCACTACAACCAACCTGCTTTAATTTTCGTCTTAAGTAACTTTCTGTAACCATACTAAACATTAACATATTGTATCATACTCATTTGAGGTTTTAGATTTACATTTACTATGTTACCTCTAGTCTATGAGACCAGGTTGCACGAGGGGAACCTCTGTCCGGTCATGCCACAGCACTTTGAACTCTGGCACATTGAAGCATATGATTGGTCTAGTTATGTAAAGGATCAAGGGGATTGGATGGCGTTTTAAGGAAACGCCCCTCAAGATTAGAGTGGCGCTGAATGGAGAGAGAGAGAGGGAACGTTCTCCGCGGAGTTTATACAACTGTAAAATAAAACGCAAGGTAGCGCTATTTTATGCACAATGTTGTAAAACAAACTTCGCTGTCACTCCTGCAGAATGCAGCCTTTTGACAGCATGTACGAAAGTTGATTTAGTCCCCACTTGCATTAGTCCCCTTGTTTGGTGATTGGCATTTAGGCTGTGACAAGGAAAAGTCTGCTTCCAACCATCCCATTGTCCCCCCCTCCCCGTCTTTTCCCCCGGCCTCCCCATTTCCCCATCTCGTTTCATTACTGTCTGAATGTGTCAAATCATCTCAAAAATGTATATAAAACATATTAGCATACTTAAAATTAAACATCATTCCCAAAACATCTCACAGTAACAAAGGCGTCGAATTTGGAGTTTTCATTTAATGTTCAAACCACCCCGAATACACTTGACCTGTGTTTTATTTTTAATTTTTAAATGAATTTTTAAAAAACAATTACACCCTGGTCATAGAACTAAGCCATGTCAAAATATGTAGAATGGCAGGAAATGAGCTTTAAAACAGTAAACTGTTATAAGGGGAACCCACCATCTGAGGGTTGTGCCAGGGGGCAATGAAATTCACAAAGCAAATCTCACTCCAAACTTTCTTCAAAAGTTGGCAGCCCTGGCATAGTGATGGGACGATTGATACCGTACAGGTTGTCACTAATTACCACAGCCACAAAGTCATAATGATGGCTGACGCTGTGGTAACTAGTGACAACCATTGATTTGATACCGGCGCTCCGACACTAGTGGCCCAGTGCTCTAGTTGTCTGTGTAGATGTGGAGGTTTAAACACCTTTTTAGTTGTCGCTTCCTGTTTTTATTTCTTGACAAACAAATCCTTTATCTGATTTTTGTTTTGTTTTGCACCACCTTTTTGGTTTACTTCCTGTCTTTTACATTTGGTGTGGGTCTTTCTTTTGTTTTGCCTCTTAGTGGGCTCCTTGTGGCGGGGGTCTTTTAGGTCTCAGTTGTTGTTGCTAGGCAACTTTCAGTGGACACCCCCACGAGTGTCTTTGAACCCCCCTCCACCATGTTTAGTTTTGGTTGTTGTCAGTGACTCTTTGTTAGTTCCTAGTTGTTTGAGCAACAGTTTTGTCTTTCTTGCTGGGGAACGTAACACGACAGAGGTCTCTCTCCTGAAATCGTAGCACACTAGTATCGAATTTTGAGCGACCCTATTTTAGATAATTTTTGTATTTCTCAAGCAGTGATTGTAAATAAAAAACGCTCTAGTAGTTATTGGCTAACTATCAAATTAAGGATCCAAAGTTATTTTGTTAATATGGAAAAGTGAGTAAAATGTTTAATTCAAACCCCAAGTAAAGTTTACAAGCAGTTACCATGTGATAAATAATCTCTGTCAGTGGATCCCGCTGTGGCTTCCAAAACATCAACCTCTCATTACTTAGACTAGAACAGTGATCTGCAAGGCATTCCTAGTCGAACGCCGAACATTTCTGTAAAAAAACAACAGCAACAACAATAAGTCTTGCGTTCCTATTTAAAAAAATGTATTTCTCGGTCTGTTGGTTTGGGTACGCTTGATTCAGCTGTCCTGCTCACCGTATTCCCATTTTGAACCATTTCAAATGTCAGAAGGTACAAACTCTGCCTTCCAGCGGGCCCAGGGGGAGCAAATCAAATGCACTATAGGCTTACCACTGGCCAATCGGATGGCTCAGATTACCGTGTCTGCAGTAATGTAGCAGGTGGAAAAGAAAGCTACAGTATAGTTGATACGGTGAGGTTTCTAAACGTTTCAAACCATGACTAGAGAGAGAGACTGTCAATGACTACAGTATAGTTGATACAGTGAGGTTTCTAAACATGACTAGAGAGAGAGACGGTCAACAAATACAGTAATGCGCTGCTATTTTTATGAGTGAGTTCAAGTTTGTTTTTTTTACTCAGTACTGTCAACACTTTATTTTTTAAAGCCAATGTTATCCCTACTTCTACTCACCAGACAACAACACTGCAGCTGTAATGAAATGAGTAGGACGTGTATTGATACACTTCCTTTGGTATGAGTGGTTTGAGTTGTATTTAATATGGAGGAATCTGGTCCATAGGAGTAACAGCATGAATTTGTGCATGAGGCAGGAATAATGCGGTGCGACTCGAGTTTTCTTTCTTTCATCAGCTGGAAAGACTGTGTCCCTTTTTTTGGTCACTGTCATTGGACGGAAAGGAAGAACGAGGGGATGTTGATTGGTTACTCAGTCTGCTGCCCTCTTCCTCCTCTGAGTCTGACCATCAGATGCAGTCTCCATCGGCCCATGGAAAAAAATAAAAAAGAAGCTAATTATTCAAATGTAAGCACAACAACTGATCTCTATATCATTTTTGCAGTGATAATGTTTTGGGCCTATAGCCTACTGCAAAAACCTCATTACTACAGTACTGTTTGTAATCGGCTTAATAGATTTTGTATAGACTTACGCTTTTTACGTCATGTAAAGAAAGAAAGAAATAATAATAATCTGAACGGTAGATCTCCGGTTGCATTTTGACTCTGATCTCAACTCAAAGGTTGGTGACCACTGGTGTATATATTCTGTTCCGTTTCTCACCTGACAGGTGTCTCTGTCTGTAGAGCAGCAGCTAAGTCTCGTCTTGTGGAGGCACAGTGTCGCATTCCCATATAGATAATACAAACAAATAATTATAATGACATTAATTTGTAAAATAGTTTTCTTTGAAACACTGGCTACATTGTGTTTTGAACTTGTTCTGTTTGTACTTAATATCCTAAATCATACAATGAAGCCACCATCTTTTGTAAATATATAATAACATTTTTAAAAAAAACTAGGTTTCTCGTTTCAAAGTAAGAACCACGCGATCAATGACGTCCGACTCTTCTTTTGGTCAAGTCGTTTATTATTATTATTTTTTTCCGAACTGTTTGTTGCAAAATTCGATATCTTTTGCCGTGGTGCTTTCTTCAACGCAAAGTGGCTTTGAAACACTGACCTCTACTGGACACCTTGTATTTTTATTTATTTATTTAACCTTTATTTAACCAGGCAAGTCAGTTAAGAACAATTTCTTACTTTCAATGACGGCCTAGGAACAGTGGGTTAACTGTCTTGTTCAGGGGCAGAACGACAGATTTGTACCTTGTCAGCTCGGGGATTTGAACTTGCAACCTTCTGGTTACTAGTCCAACGCTCTAACCACTAGGCTACCCTGCCGCCTCTACGCTCTAACCACTAGGCTACCCTTCCGCCTCTACACTCTAACCACTAGGCTACCCTGCCTCCTCTACACTCTAAACACTAGGCTACCCTGTTGTATATCAATTAGGTTAGATTTTTTTGTTATTGTTGGGTTTAATAGGCTCCTGAACTGTAGCTCAGCAGATGAGGACAGGGGATTTGGGATCGGACAGCAGCGTAGGCACAAGATCGAATCCTGGCTATGGCTGAAAATGGATTTTCTATGAAACCACATCTTTATCTTCCCATTGTTAAAATAATTTGTTTATTTGAGTTTAGCCTATTAATCATTTCTCTTGAACGTCCTAAATAATTGCGGATAAATATTTAATCAAATCGCTGCCTGGACTATCGTCATCGACCCTTTCAAACCACGCTGCTACTGTTCATTATCTATCCTGTTGTCTGGTCACTTTACCCCTACCTACAGTATACTGCTGTTACTGTCTATTATCTATCCTTTACCCCTACCTACAGTATACTGCTGTTACTGTCTATTATCTATCCTTTACCCCTACCTACAGTATACTGCTGTTACTGTCTATTATCTATCCTTTACCCCTACCTACAGTATACTGCTGTTACTGTCTATTATCTATCCTTTACCCCTACCTACAGTATACTGCTGTTACTGTCTATTATCTATCCTTTACCCCTACCTACAGTATACTGCTGTTACTGTCTATTATCTATCCTTTACCCCTACCTACAGTATACTGCTGTTACTGTCTATTATCTATCCTTTACCCCTACCTACAGTATACTGCTGTTACTGTCTATTATCTATCCTTTACCCCTACCTACAGTATACTGCTGTTACTGTCTATTATCTATCCTGTACTCCTCCCTGTATATCCACCTCGTACCTCTGCACATCCACTCTGCATTGTTGGGAAGGTCCAGTAACCATTTCACTGTCTGGTCTAAAACCTGTTTTACTGATCTGTTACTGTCTATTACCGATCTGTTACTGTCTATTACCTATCTGTTACTGTCTATTACCGATCTGTTACTGTCTATTACCGATCTGTCACTGTCTATTACCGATCTGTTACTGTCTATTACCTATCTGTTACTGTCTATTACCGATCTGTTACTGTCTATTACCGATCTGTCACTGTCTATTACCGATCTGTTACTGTCTATTACCTATCTGTTACTGTCTATTACCGATCTGTCACTGTCTATTACCGAGCTGTTACTGTCTATTACCGAGCTGTTACTGTCTATTACCGAGCTGTTACTGTCTATTACCGAGCTGTTACTGTCTATTACCGAGCTGTTACTGTCTATTACCGAGCTGTTACTGTCTATTACCGAGGTGTTACTGTCTATTACCGAGCTGTTACTGTCTATTACCGAGCTGTTACTGTCTATTACCGATCTGTCACTGTCTATTACCGAGCTGTTACTGTCTATTACCGAGCTGTTACTGTCTATTACCGAGGTGTTACTGTCTATTACCGATCTGTCACTGTCTATTACCGAGCTGTTACTGTCTATTACCGAGCTGTTACTGTCTATTACCGAGCTGTTACTGTCTATTACCGATCTGTTACTGTCTATTACCGAGCTGTTACTGTCTATTGCCGATCTGTTACTGTCTATTACCGATCTGTTACTGTCTATTACCGATCTGTTACTGTCTATCTGTCTAAAACCTGTTTTACCGATCTGTTACTGTCTATTACCGAGCTGTTACTGTCTATTACCGAGCTGTTACTGTCTATTACCGATCTGTTACTGTCTATTACCGATCTGTTACTGTCTATTACCGAGGTGTTACTGTCTATCTGTCTAAAACCTGTTTTACCGATCTGTTACTGTCTATTACCGAGGTGTTACTGTCTATTACCGAGGTGTTACTGTCTATTACCGATCTGTCACTGTCTATTATCTATCTATCTGTCTAAAACCTGTTTTACCGATCTGTTACTGTCTATTACCGAGGTGTTACTGTCTATTACCGAGGTGTTACTGTCTATTACCGAGCTGTTACTGTCTATTACCGATCTGTTACTGTCTATTACCGAGGTGTTACTGTCTATTACCGAGGTGTTACTGTCTATTACCGAGGTGTTACTGTCTATTACCGATCTGTCACTGTCTATTATCTATCTATCTGTCTAAAACCTGTTTTACCGATCTGTTACTGTCTATTACCGAGGTGTTACTGTCTATTACCGAGGTGTTACTGTCTATTACCGAGCTGTTACTGTCTATTACCGAGCTGTTACTGTCTATTACCGATCTGTCACTGTCTATTACCGAGCTGTTACTGTCTATTACCGAGCTGTTACTGTCTATTACCGAGGTGTTACTGTCTATTACCGATCTGTCACTGTCTATTACCGAGCTGTTACTGTCTATTACCGAGGTGTTACTGTCTATTACCGAGCTGTTACTGTCTATTACCGAGCTGTTGCTGTCTATTACCGAGCTGTTACTGTCTATTACCGAGCTGTTACTGTCTATTACCGAGCTGTTACTGTCTATTACCGAGCTGTTACTGTCTATTACCGAGCTGTTACTGTCTATTACCGAGCTGTTACTGTCTATTACCGAGCTGTTACTGTCTATTACCGAGGTGTTACTGTCTATTACCGAGCTGTTACTGTCTATTACCGATCTGTCACTGTCTATTACCGATCTGTTACTGTCTATTACCGAGCTGTTACTGTCTATTACCGAGCTGTTACTGTCTATTACCGAGCTGTTACTGTCTATTACCGAGCTGTTACTATCTATCTGTCTAAAACCTGTTTTACCAATCGTGAGAAATTCCATTTGATTTAATACTATGGATGAACAGTTGTTGAAAGAATTGTGAACCCCAGATGCATCAAAACGTATATACTTCAAAATGACTAAAACCCAAATTGGGAAACTGTGTCTGAATGACAATGGACCTACAGTCATATAGTTTATTGACTTTCCAGCTTCACTAATGATTACTAGACAGTCGGAGAGCATCGGAAATTGGGTAGTGGACTTTTTTTTGACAGCAAGGAATTGTAACACATTTTCAGTGTGGTCCTCGGGACTTCATTGAAGAAGTTAATGACTTCTTGGGGGGGGGCAAAATGAGGTGGACCACCCCTGCTTTATAGTGTATTACTGTAGACCAGGGGCTGTAGGGAATAGGGTGCCCTTTAGGACTCTGGGTCTGCTTGACCCTCTGGGTCGTGTTCATTAGTGCACACCGTGGCGAAACGGTTCGCAACGGGAAAACAGACATCTGTGTTCTTAAATTGGACAATTTCAGGTATCAACTCCCTGTTTCAGTCGGTTTTCTCCCGATGGGTGCTTCATGGAGACAGGCCCAGGACTCAGGGACTTTAAAGCCAGCTCTGACAGACCCGCCGGTGACAGAGATGTGGGTATCAGACTTGCAGTGCTCCTCTAGGATCTCCGTAACTACCTACACACACACGGAGCACCGCCTGTCTGTGGAAGCACACAGCACACAGACTAACTCGGTCTCTCTGTTAGATCACTCTCTCTCTCTCTCTCTCGTCACACCAGACGCGTGCCCGCGCGCCACATTCCACGCTCACGGTTTAACATGACCGAGTGCTCACCAACGGTCAACCCCCGGGGGGCTTCTAGGCCAACACATTTCAGCTCTTAAGCAAGCAGGATGTCAACTTGTTAAACAATGGAAAGTCAACCTGGGAGGCAGGGTTATTGTTTCAGAGTAAACACCACACAAGTAGTCACCTACATGATGATGTAGGCCTACTGTATTTAGTAGTAGTCTACATGATGAAGTAGGCCTACTGTATTTAGTAGTAGTCTACATGATGAAGTAGGCCTACTGTATTTAGTAGTAGTCTACATGATGAAGTAGGCCTACTGTATTTAGTAGTAGTCTACATGATGAAGTAGGCCTACTGTATTTAGTAGTAGTCTACATGAAGTAGGCCTACTGTATTTAGTAGTAGTCTACATGAAGTAGGCCTACTGTATTTAGTAGTAGTCTACATGATGAAGTAGGCCTACTGTATTTAGTAGTAGTCTACATGATGAAGTAGGCCTACTGTATTTAGTAGTAGTCTACATGATGAAGTAGGCCTACTGTATTTAGTAGTAGTCTACATGATGAAGTAGGCCTACTGTATTTAGTAGTAGTCTACATGATGAAGTAGGCCTACTGTATTTAGTAGTAGTCTACATGATGAAGTAGGCCTACTGTATTTAGTAGTAGTCTACATGAAGTAGGCCTACTGTATTTAGTAGTAGTCTACATGAAGTAGGCCTACTGTATTTAGTAGTAGTCTACATGATGAAGTAGGCCTACTGTATTTAGTAGTAGTCTACATGAAGTAGGCCTACTGTATTTAGTAGTAGTCTACATGATGAAGTAGGCCTACTGTATTTAGTAGTAGTCTACATGATGAAGTAGGCCTACTGTATTTAGTAGTAGTCTACATGATGAAGTAGGCCTACTGTATTTAGTAGTAGTCTACATGAAGTAGGCCTACTGTATTTAGTAGTAGTCTACATGAAGTAGGCCTACTGTATTTAGTAGTAGTCTACACACTCTGCTCAAGAACAACTTTGGTTGTCCAAAATGACACCCTATTCCCTACACAGAGCACAACTTTAGACCAGAGCCCTATGGCACCCTATTCCCTATATAGTGCAGTACTTTAGACCAGAGACTCTGTCGTGCAGTATAGAGGGAATATGGTTCCATTTGTGATGCAGATTTTCATGCAATGATGTCACCCTGATAGGAAGAATAACAACAAATAAACAAATGACCTTTCGGGGGGGGAAGAGAGGAAGACAGGTGGAGGAGGAAGACAGAGGAGAGAGGAAGACAGAGGAGAGAGGAAGACAGATGGGGGAGGAAGACAGATGGGGGAGGAAGACAGATGGGGAGGGGGGAAGACACAGAGAGCGAGGGAGACGAAGACTGAGGTGGAGGGAGGCGGGGGAGGGAGGGTGAGGGAGACAGACGGGGGCGGTGGGGCAGAGGGAGAGAGAGGGAGAGAGAGGCGGAGGGAGAGGTTTATTTAACTTTTGTTTATTATCTATTTCACTTGCTTTGGCATTTGTAAACATGTTTTGAGGGAGAGATTATTCTCTCTCTCTTTCCCAGGCTGAAAGGTGCATTGTTGTTTTTCTTCCAATCAGGATTGGAAAGAGTGAAATCAGAGTGGAAGAGCAGGCCAATCACTGTTAGTTTATTTCACATGCCCCCCCCCCCCGTATATTGTGTCTCTATTTATAGATGGCGATACTCCTCATTGAACTGAATGACCTTGGTGTCTAACTGGTGTGTGTGAACTGTCTGGGGCTGTTTGTGGTATAAGATACAGAACAAGTCAACCTCCACTCCCTACAGACTGGGGTGTAATGGAGACCTATAGGTGTGTGTGTGTGTGTGTGTGTGTGTGTGTGTGTGTGTGTGTGTGTGTGTGTGTGTGTGTGTGAAAGAGAGCACTACACACAGACGAAGTGTAAGAAAAGGATATCAAGATTGGCGCTTGGTACTCTGTGTGACCTTATGTTAGTAGACTGGAGTCATGGGGGGGGACTGCCCCACCAGTCCTTTCAGGTTACGGATGGGGTCAGGTGTTAAATGATCCCTGCTCCACCAGTCCTTTCAGGTTACGGATGGGGTCAGGTGTTAAATGACCCCTGCTCCACCAGTCCTTTCAGGTTACGGATGGGGTCAGGTGTTAAATGACCCCTGCTCCACCAGTCCTTTCAGGTTACGGATGGGGTCAGGTGTTAAATGATCCCTGCTCCACCAGTCCTTTCAGGTTACGGATGGGGTCAGGTGTTAAATGACCCCTGCTCCACCAGTCCTTTCAGGTTACGGATGGGGTCAGGTGTTAAATGACCCCTGCCCCACCAGTCCTTTCAGGTTACGGATGGGGTCAGGTATAAATGACCCCTGCTCCACCAGTCCTTTCAGGTTACGGATGGGGTCAGGTGTTAAATGACCCCTGCTCCACCAGTCCTTTCAGGTTACGGATGGGGTCAGGTGTTAAATGACCCCTGCTCCACCAGTCCTTTCAGGTTACGGATGGGGTCAGGTGTTAAATGACCCCTGCTCCACCAGTCCTTTCAGGTTACGGATGGGGTCAGGTGTTAAATGATCCCTGCCCCACCAGTCCTTTCAGGTTACGGATGGGGTCAGGTGTTAAATGACCCCTGCTCCACCAGTCCTTTCAGGTTACGGATGGGGTCAGGTGTTAAATGACCCCTGCTCCACCAGTCCTTTCAGGTTACGGATGGGGTCAGGTGTTAAATGACCCCTGCTCCACCAGTCCTTTCAGGTTACGGATGGGGTCAGGTGTTAAATGACCCCTGCTCCACCAGTCCTTTCAGGTTACGGATGGGGTCAGGTGTTAAATGACCCCTGCTCCACCAGTCCTTTCAGGTTACGGATGGGGTCAGGTGTTAAATGATCCCTGCTCCACCAGTCCTTTCAGGTTACGGATGGGGTCAGGGTTCAATTCTGTAATCGTATACACGTTGATACAGTATATTATAGGAGTTACACACGTTGATACAGTATATTATAGGAGTTACACACGTTGATACAGTATATTATAGGAGTTACACACGTTGATACAGTATATTATAGGAGTTACACACGTTGATACAGTATATTATAGGAGTTACACACGTTGATACAATATATTATATTATAGGAGTTACACACGTGGATACAGTATATTATAGGAGTTACACACGTTGATACAATATATTATATTATAGGAGTTACACACGTGGATACAGTATATTATAGGAGTTACACACATTGATACAGTATATTATAGGAGTTACACACATTGATACAGTATATTATAGGAGTTACACACATTGATACAGTATATTATAGGAGTTACACACATTGATACAGTATATTATAGGAGTTACACACATTGATACAGTATATTATAGGAGTTACACACGTTGATACAGTATATTATAGGAGTTACACACGTTGATACAGTATATTATAGGAGTTACACACGTTGATACAGTATATTATAGGAGTTACACACGTGGATACAGTATATTATAGGAGTTACACACGTTGATACAGTATATTATAGGAGTTACACACGTGGATACAGTATATTATAGGAGTTACACACGTGGATACAGTATATTATAGGAGTTACACACGTGGATACAGTATATTATAGGAGTTACACACGTTGATACAGTATATTATAGGAGTTACACTGGTCTTTGTCTGATCGTCCTGGTTACAGTTTCATGACCATGTTTTTAATCATTTGGACTCACTACATGTGTTTGTTACCTAGGATTAGTGTGCTGCGACTGTTGTTGACATGTCTTTGTGGCAATGTACTGCTCAGCTCACAATAAGGACTGACGAGGAATGTCCCTCTCTCTGTCTCTCTCGCGCTCTCTCTCTCTCTCTCTCTGGCTCGCTCTCTCATTCTCCCTCTCTCTCTCTCTGTCTGTCTCTCGCTCTCTCTCTCTGTCTCTGTCTGTCTGTCTCTCTGTCTCTCTCTTTCTCCGTCTCTGTCTCGTTCTCTCTCGCTCGCTCTGTGTCGCGCTCTCTCGCTCTCTCCCCTTTAGAGAGAGAACAGAGAGCTAACTACAGGCAGAGATGAAGAGGTGACGCAACAGGTTTTTACTCTGCCCAAAATCTGTCCATGAAAATAAGACCATGAAATGAGGAGGTCAATGAGTGTTTTGTATTTTGTCAACAACAAAAAGGGACTTCCTCATTTGGAAGTTTCGTAATGGTTAGGTTGTAAGGAATGCACATGGCTTTTCGGCAACTTTGGAGAAAACAAATACTTTTATATTGGAATTGTGCCAGTTGTGATAGAGGACTCAGCATAGATGTTTTCTTATCAGCAGACTCAACAGCCTTGGTGAAGCAGGCGAGGCAGTCTTTTGAGAAACCAACTACTTCTCCTCTAACTTTAAGCATCACCTGTCAGAGCAGCTCACAGCTCACAACTGTACATTGCCCATCTGTAAACAGCCCATCCAACTACCTCATCCCCATATTGTTATTCATTTTTTTGCTCCTTTGCACCCCAGTATCTCTACTTGCACATTCATCTTCGGCACATCTATCACTCCAGTGTTTAATTGCTAAATTATTTTGACACTATGGCCTATTTATTGCCTTACCTCCCTTATCCTTACCTAATTTGCACACACTATATATATATACTTTTTTCTCTCGTGTTATTGACTGTATGTTTTGTTTATTCCATGTGTAACTCTGTTGTTTGTGTCGCACTGCTTTATCTTGGCCAGGTTGCAGTTGGAAATGAGAACTTGTTCTCAACTAGCCTACCTGGTTAAATAAAGGTGAAATAAATAAAAATAAAAATATTTTTTTTAACCCGTTTTTAGCATGAACATTGCAATTCCACCATTTTAAAGTAGTCAATTAGGTGGGGATTCCTGTGAGTTGGTAGCAATCAGCCAATTAAGAAGAAAATGGAGACGTCACTAGAGGTCGACCGATTATGATTTTTCAACGCCGATACCGATTAATCGGCCAATTTAAATAAAAAATAAAAAACAATATATATTTTTAAATGTATTTATTTATTTGTAATAATGACAATTACAACAATACTGAATGAACACTTAGTTTAACTTAATAAATCAAATCAATTTAGCCTGAAATAAATAATGCAACATGTTCAAGAAGAAAGTAAAAGTGCAACATGTGCCATGTAAAAAAGCTAACGTTTAAGTTCCTTGCTCAGGACATGAGAACATATGAAAGCTGGTGTTTCCTTTAAACTTGAGTCTTCAATATTCCCAGGTAAGAAGTTTTTGGTTGTAGTTATTATAGGAATTTTTGGACTATTTCTCTCTATACCATTTGTATTTCATATACCTTGACCTTGACTATTGGATGTTCTAATAGGCACTTTAGTTTTGCCAGTGTAACAGTATAGCTTCCATTCCTCTCCTCGCTCCTACCTGGGCTCGAACCAGGAACACAACAACAACAGCTACCCTCGAAGCATTGTTACCCATCATGCCATAAAAGCCACAGCCCTTGCAGAGCAAGGGGAACATCTACTCCAAGTCTCAGAGCGAGTGACGTTTGAAACGCTATTAGCGCACACCCCGCTAGTCATTTCACATCGGTTACACCAGCCTCATCTCGGGAGTTGATAGGCTTGAAGTCATAAACAGCGCAATGCTTGAAGCATTGCGAAAACCTGCTGGCAAACGCATGAAAAGTGCTGTTTGAATGAATGCTTACGAGCCTGCTGCTGCCTACCATCGCTCAGTCAAACTGCTCTATCAAATCATAGACTTAATTATAACATAATAATAACACAGAAATACGAGCCTTAGGTCATTAATATGGTAAAATCCGGAAACTATCAGTTTATTCTTTCAGTGAAATAGTATTTTGTCTAACGGGTGGCATCCATCAGTCTAAATATTCCTGTTACATTGCACAACCTTCAATGTTATGTCATAATTACGTAGAATTCTGGCAAATTAGTTCGCAATGAGCCAGGCAGCCCAAACTGTTGCATATACCCTGACTCTGCGTGCAATGAACGCAAGAGAAGTGACACAATTTCACCTGGTTAATATTGCCTGCTAACCTGGATTTCTTTTAGCCAAATATGCAGGTTTAAAAATATATACTTCTGTGTATTGATGTTAAGAAAGGCATTGATGTTTATGGTTAGGTACATTTGTGCAACGATAGATTTTTTTCGCAAATGCGCTTTTGTTAAATCATCCCCTGTTTGACGAAGTTGGCTGTCTTTGTTAGGAAGAAATAGTCTTCACACAGTTCGCAACTAGCCAGGCGGCCCAAACTGCTGCATATACCCTGACTCTGTTGCACAGAACGCAAGAGAAGTGACACAATTTCCCAAGTTAAAAGAAATTCATGTTAGCAGGCAAAATTAACTAAATATGCAGGTTTGAAAATATGTACTTGTGTATTGATTTTAAGAAAGGTGTTGATGTTTATGGTTAGGTAAACATTGGTGCAACGACAGGGCTTTTTTTCGTGAATGCGCTTGTTAAATTAACCGTTTGGCGACTTAGGCTATGATTCAATGATAAATGAACAGGCACCGCATTGATTATATGCAACGCAGGACATGCTAGATAAACTAGTAATATCAAATTTATTTATATAGGCCTTTGTACATCAGCTGATATCTCAAAGTGCTGTACAGAAACCCAGCCTAAAACCCCAAACAGCAAGCAATGCAGGTGTAGAAGCACGGTGGCTAGGAAAAACTCCATAGAAAGGCCAGAACCTAGGAAGAAACCTAGAGAGGAACCAGGCTATGTGGGGTGGCCAGTCCTCTTCTGGCTGTGCTGGGTGGAGATTATAACAGAACATGGCCAAGGTGTTCAAATGTTCATAAATGACCCGCATGGTCAAATAATAATAATCACAGGCAGAATAGTTGAAACTGGAGCAGCAGCATGGCCAGGTGGACTGGGGACAGCAAGGAGTCATCATGCCAGGTAGTCCTGAGGCATGGTCCTAGGGCTCAGGTCCTCCGAGAGAGAGAAAGAAAGAGAGAAAGAGAGAATTAGAGAGAGCATACTTAAATCCACACAGGACACCGGATAAGACAGGAGAAGTACTCCAGATAAAACAAACTGACCCTAGCCCCCCGACACAAACTACTGCAGCATACATACTGGAGGCTGAGACAGGAGGGGTCAGGAGACACTGTGGCCCCATCCGGTGACACCCCCGGACAGGGCCAAACAGGAAGGATATAACCCCTGTCATGGAAATTTCCTCTATTTACCAAATCATGAGAGCAAACCACACACAAGTCAGAGTTATCACAAAGTCCATCTTTAATTATATGAGCTCTATCACAACCCTGTGACTCTCAGATCAATTCAGTGTCTATCAATGAATTCTCTGATAGTCCCTTCCACATTTCAACTGAGATCCTTTATAGCAAAGATCAAATCAAAATCAAATCAAATCACAAGACACACACAGGATAAGACAGCATCGGCATAATTCATCGTTCAGCTTTGTCTCCTAAACTATGTTCTCTTCTCAAACTCAGAACCATAAACAAATCCTCCATATCAACAGCCATATATCAAATCCATCCTATCTTGACAAGATCACAGAGACACACTGACTGGCACACAGACATTGTGGAGCCAAGAGATACACGCTTGACCTCTCCCCTCTCTCCGGCCCAAGCAACTTAGTATTGACATAGAACAGATACTGCAACTCCGACCTAGAACAAGCATCTCTGTTTTGTCCGAGTTTAAAAGTACAAAGTTTGCAGCCATCCACGTCCTTAGGTCTGAAACACAGGCTTCTAGCGAGGGCAATTTTGGGGCTTCACCATGTTTCATTGAAATGTACAGCTGTGTGTCATCTGCATAGCAGTGAAAGTTAAGGTTATGTTTTCGAATGACATCCCCAAGAGGTAAAATATATAGTGAAAACAATAGTGGTCCTAAAACGGAACCTTGAGGAACACCGAAATTTACAGTTGATTTGTCAGACGACAAACCATTCACAGAGACAAACTGATATCTTTCTGACAGATAAGATCTAAACCAGACCAGAACTTGTCCGTGTAGACCAATTTGGGTTTCCAATCTCTCCAAAAGAATGTGGTGATCGATGGTATCAAAAGCAGCACTAAGGTCTAGGAGCACAAAGATGCAGAGCCTTGGTCTGATGCCATTAAAAGGTCATATACCACCTTCACAAGTGCAGTCTCAGTGCTATGATGGGGTCTAAAACCAGACTGAAGCATTTCGTATACATTGTTTGTCTTCAGGAAGGCAGTAAGTTGCTGCGCAACAGCCTTTTCTAAAATTTTTGAGAGGAATGGAAGATTCGATATAGGCCTATAGTTGTTTATATTTTCTGGGTCAAGGTTTGGCTTTTTCAAGAGAGGCTTTATTACTGCCACTTTTAGTGAGTTTGGTACACATCCGGTGGATAGAGAGCCGTTTATTATGTTCAACATAGGAGGGCCAAGCACAGGAAGCAGCTCTTTCAGGAGTTTATTTGGAATAGGGTCCAGTATGCAGCTTGAAGGTTTAGAGGCCATGATTATTTTCATCACTGTGTCAAGAGATATAGTACTAAAACACTTGAGCGTCTCTCTTGATCCTAGGTCCTGGGAGAGTTGTGCAGACTCAGGACAACTGAGCTTTGAAGGAATACGCAGATTTAAAGAGGAGTCCGTAATTTACTTTCTAATAATCATGATCTTTTCCTCAAAGAAGTTCATGAATTTATTACTGCTGAAGTGAAAGCCATCCTCTCTTGGGGAATGCTGCTTATTAGTTAGCTTTGCGACAGTATCAAAAAAGGAATTTCGGATTGTTCTTATTTTCCTCAATTAAGTTGGGAAAATAGGATGATTAAGCAGCAGTAAGGGCTCTTCGATACTGCACGGTACTGTCTTTCCAAGCTCGTCGGAAGACTTCCAGTTTGGTGTGGCGCCATTTCCGTTCCAATTTTCTGGAAGCTTGCTTCAGAGCTCGGGTATTTTCTGTATACCAGGGAGCTAATATCATCAACCATGTGTAGTTAACTCGTGATTTTTATGATTGATTGTTTTTTATAAGATACGTTTAATGCTAGCTAGCACCTTAACTTGGCTCCTTGCTGCTCTTGCATAACAGGTAGTCAGCCTGCCACACAGTCTCCTCGTGGAGTGCAATGTAATCGGCCATGATCGGTGTCCAAAAATGCCGATTGTTATGGAAACTTCAAACCGGCCCGAATTAATCGGCCATTCCGATTAATCGGTCGACCTCTAGTTGTCACAGATGCTATAATGGCACAGATACAATGATGAGTACTCTATCTATCTCTATGGGCTGTATACACGTGTATCTGCTCTTTCATTGGCTAGAATGGTCCCACCTGATCTCACCTCCTCCAATCTGCCTTCCATCTTTTGAGAACATGCATTTCCATTGTTGGAGCAGTCACTTGACTATCCTGTCAATATAAAAGTTCATCTCTGCTACAGGCCATGTCCTCATCATGGTAATTGTTGACCTTTTGACCTATAATTGATGGCTGTGTTGCCTCACATTGACTGACTACCACTAGTACATCATCACATCCCAAATGGCACCCTATTCCCTATATAGTCCACTACTTCAGACCAGAGCCCTATGGAACCCTATTCCTTATATAGTGCACTACTTTAGACCAGAGCCCTATGGGACCCTATTCCCTATATAGTGCACTACTTTAGACCAGAGCCCTATGGAACCCTATTCCTTATATAGTGCACTACTTTAGACCAGAGCCCTATGGAACCAAACTTTATTTGTCACATGCGCCGAATACAAAAGGTGTAGACCTTACCGTGAAATGCTTACTTACAAGCCCTGAACCAACAATGCAGTTCAAGAAGAGTTAAGAAAAAATGTACCAAATAAACTGCTGTAAAATAAAGTAACACAATAAAATAACGAGACGATATACAGGTGGTACCGGTACCGAGTTAGTTGAGGTAATTTGTACATGTAGGTAAGGGTGAAGTGACTATGCATAGATAATAAACAGCGAGTAGCAGCAGTGTACAAAACAAATGGGGGGGGTCAATGTAAATAGTTTGGTTGGCCATTTGATGAATTGTTCTGCAGTCTAATGGCTTGCGGGGTGGAAGCTGTTAAGGAGCCTTTTGGTCCTAGACTTGGCACTCCGGTACTGCTTGCCGTGCGGTAGTAGAGAGAACAGTCTATGTCTTGGGTGACTGGAGTCTGAGAATTTTATGGGCCTTCCTCTGACACTGCCTATTATATAGGTCCTGGATGGCAGGAAGCTTGGCCCCAGTGATGTACTGGGCCGTACGTACTAGAGGTCGACCGATTTATGATTTTTCAACGAAGATTCCGATTATTGGAGGACCAAAAAAAAGCTGATACCGATTAATCGGACAATTGTTTTTTATTATTTAAAAAAATATATAAATATATATACGGTATATATTTCATATGAAATGGATGTTGCCTGTAATCCATGGCTTCTGGTTGGGATATGTACGTACGGTCACTGTGGGGACGACGTCATCGATGCACTTATTGATGAAGCCGGTGACTGAGGTGGTGTACTCCTCAATGCCATTGGATGAATCCAGGAACATATTACAGTCTGTGGTAGCAAAACAGTCCTGTAGTTTAGCATCCGCATCATCTGACCACTTCCTTATTGAGCGAGTCACTGGTACTTCCTGCTTTAGTTTTTGATTGTAAGCTGGAATCAGGAGGATAGAATTATGGTCAGATTTGTCAAATGGAGGGCGAGGGAGAGCTTTGTACACATCTCTGTGTGTGGAGTCAAGGTGGTCTATAGTTTTTTTTCTTTCTAGTTACACACATGACGTGGTAAAAATTTGGTAGAACTGATTTAAGTTTCCCTGCATTAAAGTCCCCGGCCACTAGGAGCGCCGCCTCTGGGTGAGCATTTTCTTGTTTGCTTAAGGCCTTATAGAGTTCGTGGGTGCTGTCTTAGTGCCAGCATCGGTCTGTGGTGGTAAATAGACTACATCTCCCTACTACATCGCACAGTTCTCTAGAGAAACTGTGCAATGTGGCATTGAGCTCATAGAACAATTTATAAAATGGAATTCAAATAATTCAACCAATGTTGGTCAATTAGTTGTAGTTAAAAAAATAAAAAAAAAATAAAAAAACCTGAAATGACGGTTAATTGGTCAGCACTAGCGTTCGCGTGTGTCCCCACTCTACGCCGGCCCTTTTAAGAGCGGTGTCAAAGGAGAACAGCGGCTCCACTCACTCAATGTTGAGCTCCATCGGTTTGTGAACCAAATGACACCCTATTCCCTATTTAGTGTACTACTGTTGCCCTAAGGGCCCTGGTCAAAATAAGTGCACTACATAGGGAATAGGGTGCCATTTGGGATGCATCCCGCCGTGCACAGCGGCCAAATGCCCAGTAGTAGCCTGTATTATTGACACGACACATGACTAACCCCTCCCCCTCTATCTAATAGACCTCCATCTCCAGTCGTTCTGTGTGCTGTTGTCACGGTAACGGCTTGGTGACAGGCCCTCGGTGGGCGTGAGGGATGAGCCGTGGGGGTAATGACCGAGTTTCTATCTGCAGAAGAGAGGGAGAGGCGAGGAGGAGACGACAAGGGGATGGACGCTGTCTGTTGGAAGAAGGGGATTGTGGGAAGGCGAGAACCTTTGCTTGCGGAGTGGTAGAAAAAGTTCAACTCGGCGATACTTTATGCAAATTTCACCCGGCCACCGTTGCTGTTAACCAATCGGGTGAGGAGCAGATGTTTCCGCCTGTCGTTTAGTTCCAAACCAAGACAACCAATCATCGCTGCTTTTCAAACTCTATATGATGTTGCTTTGCTAGAATACAGAGACAAAATCAGAAGGTCAATGTTGTGCAAATCTCTTTCCCCCCCCCCACCATCAACACCAGCATCTCTACAATCCTCCTCCAGGCCACTGACCTTCTGATTTTGTCTCAGTTTTCTAAAATCATCCTCCGCAAATAAACCAGGTAGAATTACAACGTTTATTTTCCTTTTTCCCGCATGTTTAATTAGCCAGCTGCTTATTTTTCATGTACCGTATCTAGAATACAAGGATTGGGTTCGCACTAAACAATTTAACTTCAGAAAAATAATATAGAACACCTGTATGATCTACTGGTATCGGGTAAATTTGAGAACGTATAGTTAGCTCAACAATATGCAAACAATGTGAGTTTAGGATGTGCATCGGTCCACTGTTCCAAATGTTTTTAAAACATGAGTTCATTGTTTTTCCCACCCCCGTCGGCAGGAAATCGATTCGCAAATGTTACGGATCGCCGGTTTGCAAAAATGTTTTGCTCAAATTACTTTCTACCATCCTGAAAATGCCTCATCCTTTTGTGACGACTGTGTCCTCTACGTCAGTGTTAAACTAAGCATGTATATCAACAACTCAACACAATTACAAGCCATTTTGCGTGTTGAACAACCCCAGTAGTCTAGTCCAGTGGTTCCCACATTTATTTTTTTATAGTCCCATACCCCCTTCAAACATTCAACCTCCAGCTGTACCCCCTCTAGCACCAGGGTCAGCGCACTCTCAAATGTTGTTTTTTGCCATCATTGTAAGCCTGCCACACACACACACACACTATACAATACATTCATTAAACATAAGAATGAGTGTGAGTTTTTGTCAAAACCCGGCTCATGGGAAGTGACAAGGAACTCTTATAGGACCATGGCACAAATGATAATACACTGCTCAAAAAAATTAAGGGAACACTTAAACAACACAATGTAACTCCAAGTCAATCACACTTCTGTGAAATCAAACTGTCCACTTAGGAAGCAACACTGATTGACAATACATTTCACATGCTGTTGTGCAAATGGAATAGACAACAGGTGGAAATTATAGGCAATTAGCAAGACACCCCCAATAAAGGAGTGGTTCTGCAGGTGGGGACCACAGACCACTTCTCAGTTCCTATGCTTCCTGGCTGACGTTTTGGTCACTTTTGAATGCTGGCGGTGCTTTCACTCTAGTGGTAGCATGAGACGGAGTCTACAACCCACACAAGTGGCTCAGGTAGTGCATCTCATCCAGGATGGAACATCAATGCGAGCTGTGGCAAGAAGGTTTGCTGTGTCTGTCAGCGTAGTGTCCAGAGCATGGAGGCGCTACCAGGAGACAGGCCAGTACATCAGGAGACGTGGAGGAGGCCGTAGGAGGGCAACAACCCAGCAGCAGGACCGCTACCTCCACCTTTGTGCAAGGGGGAGCACTGCCAGAGCCCTGCAAAATGACATCCAGCAGGCCACAAATGTGCATGTGTCTGCTCAAACGGTCAGAAATGGACTCCATGAGGGTGGTATGAGGGCCCGACATCCACAGGTGGGGGTTGTGCTTACAGCCCAACACCGTACAGGACGTGTGGCATTTCCCAGAGAACACCAAGATTGGCAAATTCACCGCTGGCACCCTGTGCTCTTCACAGATGAAAGCAGGTTCACACTGAGCACATGTGACAGTCTGGAGACGACGTGGAGAACGTTCTGCTGCCTGCGACATCCTCCAGCATGACCGGGTTGGCGGTGGGTGGCATTTCTTTGTGGGGGCCGCACAGCCCTCCATGTGCTCGCC
Organism: Oncorhynchus tshawytscha; assembly: GCF_018296145.1. Taxonomy (NCBI): domain Eukaryota; kingdom Metazoa; phylum Chordata; class Actinopteri; order Salmoniformes; family Salmonidae; genus Oncorhynchus; species Oncorhynchus tshawytscha. The sequence continues at coordinate 34,099,525 of NC_056457.1, read as the reverse complement.
AGAGGTAGCCTGACTGCCATTAGGTACCGAGATGAGATCCTCAGACCCCTTGTGAGACCATATGCTGGTGCGGTTGGCCCTGGGTTCCTCCTAATGCAAGACAATGCTAGACCTCATGTGGCTGGAGTGTGTCAGCAGTTCCTGCAAGAGGAAGGCATTGATGCTATGGACTGGCCCGCCCGTTCCCCAGACCTGAATCCAATTGAGCACATCTGGGACATCATGTCTCGCTCCATCCACCAACGCCACGTTGCACCACAGACTGTCCAGGAGTTGGCGGATGCTTTAGTCCAGGTCTGGGAGGAGATCCCTCAGGAGACCATCCGCCACCTCATCAGGAGCATGCCCAGGCGTTGTAGGGAGGTCATACAGGCACGTGGAGGCCACACACACTACTGAGCCTCATTTGGACTTGTTTTAAGGACATTACATCAAAGTTGGATCAGCCTGTAGTGTGGTTTTACACTTTAATTTTGAGTGTGACTCCAAATCCAGACCTCCATGGGTTGATACATTTGATTTCCAAATATAATTTTTGTGTGATTTTGTTGTCAGCACATTCAACTATGTAAAGAAAAAAAAGTATTTCATAAGAATATTTAATTCATTCAGATCTAGGATGTTATTTTAGTGTTCCCTTTATTTTTTTGAGCAGTGTATAATAAATAATATTGCTCTTTATTTAGCCATCTTACATATAAAACATTTGTTCATCAAAAATGGTGAATAACTCACCACAGGTTAATGAGAAGGGTATGCTTGAAAGGATGCACATAACTCTGCAATGTTGGGTTGTATTGGAGAGAGTCTCAGTCTTAAATCATTTTCCACACACAGTCTGTGTCTGTATTTAGTTGTCACGCTAGTGAGGCCCGAGAATCCACTCTCACATAGGTACGTGGTTGCAAAGGGCATCAGTGTCTTAACAGTGCGATTTGCCAAGGCAAGAAACTCTGAACGCAGCCCTATCCAGAAATCTGGCAGTGGCTTCTAAATAAATTCAATTTTCACAGAACCGCTTGTTGCAATTTCAATGAGGCTCTCTTGTTCAGATATCGGTAAATGGACTGGAGGCAGGGCATGAAAGGGATAACGAATCCAGTTGTTTTTGTCGTCCGTTTCGGGAAAGTACCTGCATAATTGCGCACATAGCTCACTTAGCTGCTTCTCTATATCACATTTGACGTTGTCCTTAAGCTTGAGTTCATTTGCACACAAAAACAATCATACTGTGTGTTGTCCTTGTTAATGCAGACAGAGAAGAGCTCCAGCTTCTGAATCATAGCCTCAATTCTGTCCCGCTCATTGAATATAGTTGCGGAGAGTCCCTGTAATCCTAGATTCAGATCATTCAGGTGAGATAAAACATCACCCAGATAGGCCAGTCGTGTGAGAAACCTGTCATCATGCAAGCGGTCAGACAAGTGAAAATGATTGTCAGTAAAGTAAAACTTTAAGCTCGTCTCTCATTTAAAAAAAAAATGTGTCAATACTTTGCCCCTTGATAACCAGCACACTTCTGTATGTTGTAAAAGCGTTACATGGTCGCTGCCCATATCATTGCATAATGCAGAAAATACACGAGAGTTCAGAGGCCTAGCTTTAGTGGCATCACTGTAGTGTCCAAAACGTCTTTCAAGCTGTCTGGCATTCCCCTGGCAGCAAGAGCCTCTCGGTGGATGCTGCAGTGTATCCAAGTGGCATCGGGAGCAACTGCTTGCACGCGCGTTACCACTCCACTATGTCTCCCTGTCATGGCTTTTGTGCCATCAGTACAGATACCAACACATCTTGACCACCAAAGTCCATTTGATGTCACAAAGCTGTCCAGTACTAAATATCCTCCCCTGTTGTCCTGGTTTCCAGTGGTTTGCAGAAGAGGATGTCTTCCTTAATTGACCATAAACGTAAATGGACATATACCAGGAGCTCCAGCTGTTGACTCATCCAGCTGTTGACTCATCCAGCTGTTGACTCATCCAGCTGTCACGCATATAATTCACTGGCTTGTATGCGAATCAGTAATTGTTTCAAAACATCTCCTTCCATGTCACTGATGCGTTGTGAAACAGTGTTGTTTGATGAAGATATTGTCTGTATAGTTTTTTTGGGGGGTCTTTTCCCCCAGCATTGTCCCAGCCATTTCCTCAGCAGCAGGAAGAATTAAGAACTTCACAATAGTATGGGGCTTTCCTGTCCAAGCCACTCGGTAGCTCACCATATAAGATCCTTCTAGATTCTTCTTATTAATGGTTTCTGTTTCTTTTATACATGTCTTACTACTTACTACTCGAAAGTCATCTTAATTCTCGCTCAAACTCCATGTGGCTTATTTTTTCATGTGGGCATGTTTTGTTTCTAAATGTCTGCGCAGAGTGAAGGTTTCATCGAGTTGTGAGATAGGACTTTTGCACATATAACACTGGCTGAGGAAAGGCACTACTCCCAACATACACTACCGTTCAAGAGTTTGGGGGTCACTTAGAAATGTCCTTGTTTTTGAAAGAAAAGCACTTTTTTTTTTTTGTTCATTTTAAAATAACATCAAATTGATGAGAAATACACTGTAGACATTGTTAATGTTGTAAATGACTATTAAACAGCTGATTTGTAATGGAATATCTACATAGGTGTACAGAGGCCCATTATTCCGGAGTCGCCTCTTCACTGTTGACGTTGAGACTGGTGTTTTGTGGGTACTATTTCATGAAGCTGCCAGTTGAGGACTTGTGAGGTGGCTATTTCTCAAACTAGACCCTCTAATGTACTTGTCCTCTTGCTCAGTTGTGCACCGGGGTCTCCCACTCCTCTTTCTATTCTGGTTAGGGCCAGTTTGCGCTGTTCTGTGAAGGGAGTAGTACACAGCGTTATACGAGATCTTCAGTTTCTTGACAATTTCTCACATGGAATAGCCTTCATTTCTCAGAACAAGAATAGACTGACGAGTTTCAGAAGAAAGTTATTTGTTTCTGGACATTTTGAGCCTATAATCGAACCCACAAATGCTGATGCTCCAGATACTCAAGAAGACTAAAGAAGGCCAGTTTTATTGCTGCTTTAATCTGTGCTAACATAATTGCAAAAGGTTTTTCCAAGTTTATCATCAAGTCAAACACAACGTTCCATTGGAACACAGCAGTGATGGTTGCTGATAATGGGTCTCTGTACGCCTATGTAGATATTCCATTAAAAATCAGCCGTTTCCAGCTACAATAGTCATTTACAACATTAACAATCTCTACACTGTATTTCTGATCAATTTGATGTTATTTTAATGGACAAAAAAAAAGTGCTTTTCTTTCAAAAACAAGGACATTTCTAAGTGACCCCAAACTTTTGAACAGTAGTGTATAACACACTGTGGCTGAGGAAAGGCACTACTCACAAAATAAGTCAACCCCAAATCAGTGTTCTCATCATATTTGCGCCTCTTCGATGGTCCACCGTCCGTGTCTGTTGTTTGGTGCTTTCCCGGGTAAGGGGGCAGTAGCAATGGTTAATGTGATTGGATGTTAATTATTTGACTAGGCTTCCTGTATTTGACATTGTGTTATTTCTCTGAACACTAGATGGTTTAATTTTATTTTTGGCAGTGAAACGGGGCTAATAAGATGAGAACAAAAACCTCACCCGAATGTTCAGCCTTGTTGGGAAATATAAATGGACTGTTTGAATATGTGAAGAATTAAACTACATTTAGAAATGAAGTGAATCACATTTTTATTGGGCGTTCCTCCTGGCCAATGAGAGGTAGGCTTAGTCAAACTGCTTCGTGTGCTGACCAATGAGAGGTAGGCCTAGTCAAACTGTGTGCAGCTTCGTGTGCTGACCAATGAGAGGTAGGCCTAGTCAAACTGCTTCGTGTGCTGACCAATGAGAGGTAGGCCTAGTCAAACTGCATTTGTGCTGACCAATGAGAGGTAGGCCTAGTCAAACTGCTTCGTGTGCTGACCAATGAGAGGTAGGCCTAGTCAAACTGTGTGCAGCTTCGTGTGCTGACCAATGAAAGGTAGGCCTAGTCAAACTGTGTGCAGCTTCGTGTGCTGACCAATGAGAGGTAGGCCTAGTCAAACTGCTTTGTGTGCTGACCAATGACAGGTAGGCCTAGTCAAACTGCTTCATGTGCTGACCAATGACAGGTAGGCCTAGTCAAACTGCTTCGTGTGCTGACCAATGAGAGGTAGGCCTAGTCAAACTGCTTCGTGTGCTGACCAATGACAGGTAGGCCTAGTCAAACTGCTTCATGTGCTGACCAATGAGAGGTAGGCCTAGTCAAACCGTGCAGCTTCGTGTGCTGACCAATGAGAGGTAGGCCTCGTCAAACTGCTTCGTGTGCTGACCAATGAGAGGTAGGCCTAGTCAAACTGCTTCGTGTGCTGACCAATGAGAGGTAGGCCTAGTCAAACTGCTTCGTGTGCTGACCAATGAGAGGTAGGCCTAGTCAAACTGCTTCGTGTGCTGACCAATGAGAGGTAGGCCTAGTCAAACTGCTTCGTGTGCTGACCAATGAGAGGTAGGCCTAGTCAAACTGCGTGCAGCTTCGTGTGCTGACCAATGAGAGGTAGGCCTAGTCAAACTGCTTCGTGTGCTGACCAATGAGAGGTAGGCCTAGTCAAACAGCTTCGTGTGCTGACCAATGAGAGGTAGGCCTAATCAAACAGCTTTGTGTGCTGACCAATGAGAGGTAGGCCAAATCAAACAGCTTCGTGTGCTGACCAATGAGAGGTAGGCCTATTTCTGATGTGGCCCATTTGCCTGTCACCTTTTTAGCATTCAAATGTTTGTTAAATCGCTTGTGGAATATTAGGCTTTATTAGTTACGTGACATCTAATGTAATTAGCTAGGTTTAAAAAAAATGTTTAAAAAAGTTTTTAACCATTCAATCTGTCCTGCGGGAGGTCGGAGAAGAACAGTTTGTTCACCCATTGTTGTTGTTGTTGTTTCACACTCCGGGCCACGATAATGGACCCATAAGGTTAAGTATCGTCATGTGTGGCTCTGTACCAAATATAGTCTGCCTCAAAACCATCTGAGTCATGAGTCTCCTCTCTTGTGTTCCGCAGCACTACTGTGTGTGTGTGTGTGTGTGTGTGTGTGTGTGTGTGTGTGCTCTCTGTTTTTTGTTTTGCTCTACGCTGCCAGATGAGACTGAGGCAGGTTTATTTTGACGGCCCATAATTCCAGGTTCCAAAACCACAGATCTCTGGAGCACCGGGATAGAGGGAGGTGTAAATGCCCTGCTTACACACACACACACACACACCTAGTCAGAGAGACACACACACACACCTAGTCAGAGAGACACACACACACACACACACACTAGTCAGAGAGACACACACACACCTAGTCAGAGAGACACACACACACCTAGTCAGAGACACACACACACACACACACACACACACACCTAGTCAGAGAGAGAGACACACACACACACACACACACACCTAGTCAGAGACACACACACACACACACACCTAGTCAGAGACACACACACACACCTAGTCAGAGACACACACACACACCTAGTCAGAGACACACACACACACCTAGTCAGAGACACACACACACACACACCTACTCAGACACACACACACACACACACACCTACACACACACACACACACACACCTAGTCAGAGACACACACACACACACACACACACACACACACACACCTCAGACACACACACACACACAGTCAGAGACACACACACACCTAGTCAGAGACACACACACACCTAGTCAGAGACAAACACACACACACACCTAGTCAGAGACAAACACACACACACACCTAGTCAGAGACACACACACACACACACCTAGTCAGAGACACACACACACACACACCTAGTCAGAGACACACACACACACACACACACACACTAGTCAGACACACACACACCTAGTCAGAGACACACACACACACACACACAGTCAGAGACACACACACTAGTCAGAGACACACACACACACACACACACACACACAAACACCTAGTCAGAGACACACACACACACAAACACCTAGTCAGAGACACACACACACACACACCTAGTCAGAGACACACACACACACCTAGTCAGAGACACACACACACACACACACACACACACACACACACACACACACCTAGTCAGAGACACACACACACACCTAGTCAGAGACACACACACCTAGTCAGACACACACACACACACACACACACAGTCAGAGACACACACACACACACACCTAGTCAGAGACACACACACACACACACACACTAGTCAGAGACACACACACACACACACACACACCAAGTCAGAGCACACACACACACACACCTAGTCAGAGACACACACACACACACACACACCTAGTCAGAGACACACACACACACACACTAGTCAGAGACACACACACACACACACACACACACACACACACAGTCAGAGACACACACACACACCTAGTCAGAGAGACACACACACACACACACCACCTAGTCAGAGACACACACAACACACACACACCTAGTCAGAGACACACACACCTAGTCAGAGACACACACCTAGTCAGAGACACACACACACACACACACCTAGTCAGAGACACACACACACACACCTAGTCAGAGACACACACACACACACACACACACACACACACACACACACACACACACACACACACCTAGTCAGAGACAGACACACACACACACACACACACACACACCTAGACAGACACACACACACCTAGACAGACACACACACACACACACACCTAGACAGACACACGTCACACACCTAGACAGACACACACCTAGACACACACACGCACACACCTAGTCAGAGACAGACATACACACACCTAGTCAGAGACAGACACACACACACACACACACACACACACACACACCTAGACAGACACAGACACACACACCTAGACAGACACACACACAGACAGACACACACACCTAGACAGACACACACCTAGACAGAGACACACCTACAGAGACACACACACACACCTAGTCAGAGACACACACACACACACACACACACCTAGTCAGAGACACACACACAAACACACACCTAGTCAGACACACACACACACACACACACACACACCTAGTCAGAGACACACACACACACACACACCTAGTCAGAGACACACACACACACACACCTAGTCAGAGACACACACACACACACACACACACACACCTAGTCAGAGACACACACACACACACACACACACACACACCTAGTCAGACACACACACACACACCTAGTCAGAGACACACACCTAGTCAGACACACACACACCTAGTCAGAGACACACACACACACACCTAGTCAGAGACACACACACACACACACACACCAAGTCAGAGACACACACACACACACCACCTAGTCAGAGACACACACACACACAAACACCTAGTCAGAGACACACACACACACACACACCTAGTCAGAGACACACACACACACACCTAGTCAGAGACACACACACACACACACACACACACACACACACACACACACCTAGTCAGAGACACACACACACACACACACACCTAGTCAGAGACAGACACACACACACACACACACACACACACACACCTAGTCAGAGACACACACACACACACACACACACCTAGTCAGAGACACACACACACACACACACACACACCTAGTCAGAGACACACACACACACACACACACACACACACACCTAGTCAGAGACACACACACACACACACACCTAGTCAGAGACACACACACACACACACACCTAGTCAGAGACACACACACACACACACACCTAGTCAGAGACACACACACACACACACACACACACCTAGTCAGAGACACACACACACACCTAGTCAGAGAGACACACACACACACACACACCTAGTCAGAGACACACAAACACACACACCTAGTCAGAGACACACACACCTAGTCAGAGACACACACACACACACACACACACACACCTAGTCAGAGACAGACACACACACACACACCTAGTCAGAGACACACACACACACACCTAGACAGACACACACACACACACACACACACACACACACACACACACACACACACACCTAGTCAGAGACAGACACACACACACACACACACACACACACACACACACAGACAGACACAGACAGACACACACACACTAGACAGACACACACACACACCTAGACAGACACACACCTAGACACACACACGCACACACCTAGTCAGAGACAGACATACACGCACACACCCAGTCAGAGACAGACACACACACACACACACACACACTAGACAGACACAGACACACACACCTCAGACACACACACCTAGACAGACACACACACCTAGACAGACACACCTAGACAGAGACACACCTCAGAGACACACACACACACCTAGTCAGACACACACACACACACAGTCAGAGACACACACACAAACACACACCTAGTCAGACACACACACACACACACACACAAACACACACCTAGTCAGAGACACACACACACACACACACTAGTCAGAGACAGACACATACACACACACACCTAGTCAGACAGACACACACACACACCACCTAGACACACACACACACACCTAGACACACACACACCTAGTCAGACAGACACACACGCACACACCTAGTCAGAGACACACACACACACCTAGACACACACACACACACACCTAGACAGATACACGCACACACACACACCTAGTCAGAAACAGACACACACACACACCTAGTCAGAAACAGACACACCAGACACACACAAACACCTAGTCAGAAACAGACACACACACACACACACCTAGTCAGAAACAGACACACACACACACACACACACCTAGTGAGAGACAGACACACACCTAGTCAGACACACACACACACACCTAGACACACACACACCTAGTCAGACAGACACACACACACCTAGTCAGAGACAGACACACACACAGACACACACACACACACACCTAGACAGATACACGACACACACACACCTAGTCAGAAACAGACACACACACACACCTAGTCAGAAACAGACACACCAGACACACACAAACACCTAGTCAGAAACAGACACACACACACACACACCTAGTCAGAAACAGACACACACACACACACACACCTAGTGAGAGACAGACACACACCTAGTCAGACACACACACACACACCTAGTCAGAGACACACACACACCTAGTCAGAGACAGACACACACACACACACACACACACACACACACACACACACACACACACACACACACACACACACCTAGTCAGAGACACACACACACACTAGTCAGAGACACACACACACACACACACACCTAGTCAGAGACAGACACACACACCTAGTCAGAGACAGACACACACACACCTAGTCAGAGATACACACACACACCTAGTCAGAGACACACACACACCTAGTCAGAGACAGACACACACACACACACACACACACACACCTAGTCAGAGACACACATACACACACACCTAGTCAGAGACACACATACACACACACCTAGTCAGAGACACACATACACACACACCTAGTCAGAGACACACATACACACACACCTAGTCAGAGACACACATACACACACACACACCTAGTCAGAGACACACATACACACACACACCTAGTCAGAGACAGGCACACACCTAGTCAGACAGACACACGCACACACACACACACACACACACATACACCTAGTCAGAGACAGACACACACACACACACATAGTCAGAGTCAGACACACACACACACATACACCTAGTCAGAGTCAGACACACACACACACACACACCATTTGGCCTGAGAGTTATGGGTGACTTAATAGCATTTTAAACATTGATGTTGGTTAATGAAGACAACATAGAATCATCAACTTGAGGATATTTTACCGCGTAGGGAGTATGGGGGCGGCAGGGTAGCCTAGTGGTTAGAGTGGAGGGGCGGCAGGGTAGCCTAGTGGTTAGAGTGGAGGGGCGGCAGGGTAGCCTGGGTTAGGGGAGGGGCGGCAGGGTAGCCTAGTGGTTAGAGTGGAGGGGCGGCAGGGTAGCCTAGTGGTTAGTGGTTAGTGGTTAGAGTGGAGGGGCGGCAGGGTAGCCTAGTGGTTAGAGTGGAGGGGCGGCAGGGTAGCCTAGTGGTTAGAGTGAAGGGGCGGCATAAATAGGGGCGATTAAATAAAGGTAAAATATAAAAATATGACCGATACCGATAACACACATTTTCCTTGGCCAAAAAACCCCAATACTGATTATTAAAAACTTTAGCTGCCTTTTTTAAAGTTTTAGGTGTTCTAGTACAGTTAGTTAACACACACCCAGTGGTCTAAGGCACTGCGTCTCAGTGCTAGAGGCGTCACTACAGACCCTGGTTCGAATCCAGGCTGTATCACAGTGGTCTAAGGCACTGCGTCTCAGTGCTAGAGGCGTCACTACAGACCCTGGTTCGAATCCAGGCTGTATCACAGTGGTCTAAGGCACTGCGTCTCAGTGCTAGAGGCGTCACTACAGACCCTGGTTCGAATCCAGGCTGTATCACAGTGGTCTAAGGCACTGCGTCTCAGTGCTAGAGGCGACACTACAGACCCTGGTTCGAATCCAGGCTGTATCACAGTGGTCTAAGGCACTGCATATCAGTGCTTGAGGCGACACTACAGACCCTGGTTCAAATCCAGGCTGTATCACAGTGGTCTAAGGCACAGCTACTCAGTGCTTGTGGCGTCACTACAGACACCCTGGTTCGAATCCAGGCTGTATCACAACCGGCCATTGATTGAGAGTCCCACAGGACGCTGCACAATTGGCCCAGTGCCGTCCGGGTTTTGGCCCGGTGTAGGACGTCATTGTAAAATAAGAATTTGTTCTTAACTGACTTGCCTAGTTAAATAAAATAAAATATATTTTAAATATACTGTCTAGGTAAAGGTATACATATACATCAAGATTGTGTGTGTAGTCTAGATGTATGACGAGCCCCCACCGCTGCTGAAAACATTCCTAGGGGAAACACTGGATAAATAACAGGTCTATTTGCATTTAACAGCTGAAGACTGTACTTGCTGTTCATGCTCTTGGTTGTATAATCCAGATCACTCCCTTTAAAAACAAAATATACCCACTTCCTGTTATGGTTTGTATTTGTCTCTGAGGTCACTGAACAGGACTTGTTTTCCAGTTAGGATCCTGACACGGGTGGTTTGGTTTCATTGACCAAAACTCAGATCAAATCACCATGCTGTTCTAACAAGTGAGAGCTCCAATATGGATAAATAGTCTTAATATCTCTATTTTTACAGCCATTTATTTACAGAATGTAGGTCTAATTTCATTGGCGGTTTGGGTTTATTTTTGGTAAACTAGTCAAACTGCACGACTTCACTTAATTCTAACCAGGCAACATAAATCAAATGCTCAGCCTATATTTAGATCACAATGCTGTTTGACAAGTGACAGCTAGAAGTGAGCAATACAGAAGAATAAGAGACGAGCAACACAGTGATGACACAGTGATGACACAGTGATGACACAGTGATGACACAGTGATGACACAGTGATGACACAGTGATGACACAGTGATGACACAGTGATGACACAGTCACCTCTGCTCTGAAGAGACGAGCAATACAGTGATGACACAGTGATGACACAGTGATGACACAGTGATGACACAGTGATGACACAGTGATGACACAGTGATGACACAGTGATGACACAGTCACCTCTGCTCTGAAGAGACGAGCAATACAGTGATGACACAGTGATGACACAGTGATGACACAGTGATGACACAGTGATGACACAGTGATGACACAGTCACCTCTGCTCTGAAGAGACGAGCAAGAAGTGCTGTGCAACTCCTACATTTTTACAGTTGAAAATCAAAACCGTTAAAAGCCATTCAGCCAACGGATGGATTTTGGGCTGTTTAGTCTTCTTATAAAAGCGCCCTGTTCCTTTCTCTAACTGAACCCTGTTCTCTAATACACACACACACACACCAAACAACAAGTGTGTGTGTGTGTGTGTGTGTGTGGGTGGTTTGAGCAGGACGGGTGACCAGTCCAGCAGCTTGTGCAAGACAAGTTGTACAATATGTGCAATACACGCAAAGACACACACACACACACACACACAGCACCAGCCCAATGAATGTTCTTGATTTCAGTCTCGTCTGTTTACATTGTGAGAACCTAACCCTTAGTCCTGTCTTATCGGTACTTCAGTTTATCACACACACACACACACACACACACACACACACTCTGCCTTGTAGCTATTGGGAGGCGAGAGGAGAGAGAAGCTGGCTGACTTCCTATTGGATCAACAGATGTGAAGGCTCTTGACTGGAGTTGAGGTAATCATATGACTGTTATCCTCTCTGAAAGCCACTGCTTCAGAGCAACACTGGGACTGGCAACGAGAGGTCTGTGTGCTGTTTTACCATGTAGTCTGTAGTAGGGCCGACCCCATGTAGTCTGTAGTAGGGCTGACCCCATGTAGTCTGTAGTAGGGCTGACCCCATTTAGTCTGTAGTAGGGCCGACCCCATGTAGTCTGTAGTAGGGCCGACCCCATGTAGTCTGTAGTAGGGCCGACCCCATGTAGTCTGTAGTAGGGCCGACCCCATTTAGTCTGTAGTAGGGCCGACCCCATGTAGTCTGTAGTAGGACCGACCCCATGTAGTCTGTAGTAGGACCGACCCCATTTAGTCTGTAGTAGGGCCGACCACATGTAGTCTGTAGTAGGGCCCCATGTAGTCTGTAGTAGGGCCGACCCCATTTAGTCTGTAGTAGGACCGACCCCATTTAGTCTGTAGTAGGACCGACCCCATTTAGTCTGTAGTAGGACCGACCCCATTTAGTCTGTAGTGTAGTCTGTAGTAGGGCCGACCCCATGTAGCCTGTAGTAGGGCCGACCCCATTTAGTCTGTAGTAGGACCGACCCCATTTAGTCTGTAGTAGGACCGACCCCATTTAGTCTGTAGTAGGACCGACCCCATTTAGTCTGTAGTAGGGCCGACCACATGTAGTCTGTAGTAGGGCCGACCACATGTAGTCTGTAGTAGGGCCGACCACATGTAGTCTGTAGTAGGGCCGACCACATGTAGTCTGTAGTAGGGCCGACCACATGTAGTCTGTAGTAGGGCCGACCCCATTTAGTCTGTAGTAGGGCCGACCCCATTTAGTCTGTAGTAGGACCGACCCCATGTAGTCTGTAGTAGGGCCGACCCCATTTAGTCCACTGGTCTGTCTGTAGTAGGGCCGACCCCATTTTGTCTGTAGTAGGACCGACCCCATTTAGTCTGTAGTAGGACCGACCCCATTTAGTCTGTAGTAGGTCCGACCCCATTTAGTCTGTAGTAGGGCCGACCCCATTTAGTCCACTGGTCGGTCTGTAGTAGGGCCGACCCCATTTAGTCTGTAGTAGGGCTGACCCCATTTAGTCTGTAGTAGGGCTGACCCCATGTAGTCTGTAGTAGGACCGACCCCATTTAGTCTGTAGTAGGGCTGACCCCATGTAGTCTGTAGTAGGGCTGACCCCATGTAGTCTGTAGTAGGCCCGACCCCATTTAGTCTGTAATAGGGCTGACCCCATTTAGTCCACTGGTCTGTCTGTAGTAGGGCTGACCCCATTTAGTCTGTAGTAGGGCCGACCCCATGTAGTCCACTGGTCTGTCTGTAGTAGGGCTGACCCCATTTAGTCTGTAGTAGGGCCGACCCCATTTAGTCTGTAGTAGGGCCGACCCCATTTAGTCTGTAGTAGGGTCTGTAGTCTGTAGTAGGACCGACCCCATTTAGACTGTAGTAGGACCGACCACATGTAGTCTGTAGTAGGACCGACCGCATTTAGTCTGTAGTAGGACCGACCCCATTTAGTCTGTAGTCCGACCCTATGTAGTCTGTAGGGGCCGACCCCATGTAGTCTGTAGTAGGGCTGACCCCATGTAGTCTGTAGTAGGGCTGACCCCATGTAGTCTGAGGGCCCCCCATTTAGTCTGTAGTAGGGCCGACCACATGTAGTCTGTAGTAGGGCCGACCCCATTTAGTCTGTAGTAGGGCCGACCCCATTTAGTCTGTAGTAGGACCGACCACATGTAGTCTGTAGTAGGACTGACCACATGTAGTCTGTAGTAGGACCGACCCCATTTAGTCTGTAGTAGGACCGACCCCATTTAGTCTGTAGTAGGGCCGACCCCATGTAGTCTGTAGTAGGGCCGACCCCATGTAGTCTGTAGTAGGGCTGACCCCATGTAGTCTGTAGTAGGGCCGACCCCATTTAGTCTGTAGTAGGGCCGACCACATGTAGTCTGTAGTAGGGCCGACCACATGTAGTCTGTAGTAGGGCCGACCACATGTAGTCTGTAGTAGGGCCGACCCCATTTAGTCTGTAGTAAGACCGGCCCCATTTAGTCTGTAGTAGGGCCGACCCCATTTAGTCCACTGGTCTGTCTGTAGTAGGGCCGACCCCATTTAGTCTGTAGTAGGAGTCTGTAGTAGGGCCGACCCCATTTAGTCCACTGGTCTGTCTGTAGTAGGGCCAACCCCATTTAGTCTGTAGTAGGACCGACCCCATTTAGTCTGTAGTAGGACCGACCCCATTTAGTCTGTAGTAGGACCGACCCCATTTAGTCTGTAGTAGGTCCGACCCCATTTAGTCTGTAGTAGGGCCGACCCCATTTAGTCCACTGGTCGGTCTGTAGTAGGGCCGACCCCATTTAGTCTGTAGTAGGGCTGACCCCATTTAGTCTGTAGTAGGGCTGACTCCATGTAGTCTGTAGTAGGACCGACCCCATTTAGTCTGTAGTAGGGCTGACCCCATGTAGTCTGTAGTAGGGCTGACCCCATGTAGTCTGTAGTAGGCCCGACCCCATTTAGTCTGTAGTAGGGCTGACCCCATTTAGTCCACTGGTCTGTCTGTAGTAGGGCTGACCCCATTTAGTCTGTAGTAGGGCCGACCCCATGTAGTCCACTGGTCTGTCTGTAGTAGGGCTGACCCCATTTAGTCTGTAGTAGGGCTGACCCCATTTAGTCTGTCTGTAGTAGGGCCGACCCCATTTAGTCTGTAGTAGGGCTTTAGTCTGTAGTAGGGCTGACCACATTTAGTCTGTAGTAGGGCCGACCCCATTTAGTCTGTAGTAGGGCCGACCACATTTAGTCTGTAGTAGGGCCGACCACATTTAGTCTGTAGTAGGGCCGACCCCATTTAGTCCGTAGTAGGGCCGACCCCATTTAGTCCACTGGTCTGTCTGTAGTAGGGCTGACCCCATTTAGTCTGTAGTAGGGCCGACCCCATGTAGTCCACTGGTCTGTCTGTAGTAGGGCTGACCCCATTTAGTCTGTAGTAGGGCCGACCCCATTTAGTCTGTAGTAGGGCCGACCCCATGTAGTCTGTAGTAGGGCTGACCCCATGTAGTCTGTAGTAGGGCTGACCCCATGTAGTCTGTAGGGGCCGACCCCATTTAGTCTGTAGTAGGGCCGACCCATGTCTGTCTGTTTAGTCTGTAGTAGGGCTGACCCCATTTCTGTAGTCCACTGGTCTGTAGTAGGACCGACCCCATTTAGTCTGTAGTAGGACCGACCCCATGTCTGTAGTCACTGGTCTGTCTGTAGTAGGCCCCCCATTTAGTCTGTACCCCCCATTTAGTTCCACATGGTCTGTCTGTATTAGGGCCGACCCCATGTCTGTAGTCACTGGTCTGTCTGTAGTAGGGCTTTAGTCTGTAGTAGGACCCCCCATTTAGTCTGTAGTAGGGCACTGGTCTGTCTGTAGTAGGGCCGACCCCATTTAGTCTGTAGTGGTCTGTCTGTAGTAGGGCCGACCCCATTTAGTCCACTGGTCTGTCTGTATTTAGTCTGTAGTAGGGCTGACCCCATTTAGTCTGTAGTAGGGCTGACCCCATTTAGTCTGTAGTAGGGCTGACCCCATTTAGTCCACTGGTCTGTCTGTATTAGGGCCGACCCCATGTAGGTCACTGGTCTGTCTGTAGTAGGCCCGACCCCGTTTATTCCACTGGTCTGTATGTTATGTGTATTTGTGGTTCGGTTGGTATGACAATTTAATCTAATGCTGCTGTGTAATCCACCTGCCTGTACGTAGGCTGGTCTGTCAGTTTTGTGTTTCCCAAGTTAATGGTGGGGGTTAGCGTTTTAGGAGGGTACCAAGTTAATGGTGGGGTTAGCGTTTTAGGAGGGTACCAAGTTAATGGTGGGGGTTAGCGTTTTAGGAGGGTACCAAGTTAATGGTGGGGGTTAGCGTTTTAGGAGGGTACCAAGTTAATGGTGGGGGTTAGCGTTTTAGGAGGGTACCAAGTTAATGGTGGGGGTTAGCGTTTTAGGAGGGTACCAAGTTAATGGTGGGGGTTAGCGTTTTAGGAGGGTACCAAGTTAATGGTGGGGGTTAGCGTTTTAGGAGGGTACCAAGTTAATGGTGGGGTTAGCGTTTTAGGAGGGTACCAAGTTAATGGTGGGGGTTAGCGTTTTAGGAGGGTACCAAGTTAATGGTGGGGGTTAGCGTTTTAGGAGGGTACCAAGTTAATGGTGGGGGTTAGCGTTTTAGGAGGGTACCAAGTTAATGGTGGGGGTTAGCGTTTTAGGAGGGTACCAAGTTAATGGTGGGGGTTAGCGTTTTAGGAGGGTACCAAGTTAATGGTGGGGGTTAGCGTTTTAGGAGGGTACCAAGTTAATGGTGGGGGTTAGCGTTTTAGGAGGGTACCAAGTTAATGGTGGGGGTTAGCGTTTTAGGAGGGTACCAAGTTAATGGTGGGGGTTAGCGTTTTAGGAGGGTACCAAGTTAATGGTGGGGGTTAGCGTTTTAGGAGGGTACCAAGTTAATGGTGGGGGTTAGCGTTTTAAGAGGGTACCAAGTTAATGGTGGGGGTTAGCGTTTTAGGAGGGTACCAAGTTAATGGTGGGGGTTAGCGTTTTAGGAGGGTACCAAGTTAATGGTGGGGGTTAGCGTTTGAGGAGGGTACCAAGTTAATGGTGGGGGTTAGCGTTTTAGGAGGGTACCAAGTTAATGGTGGGGGTTAGCGTTTTAGGAGGGTACCAAGTTAATGGTGGGGGTTAGCGTTTGAGGAGGGTACCAAGTTAATGGTTGGGGTTAGCGTTTGAGGAGGGTACCAAGTTAATGGTGGGGGTTAGCGTTTTAGGAGGGTACCAAGTTAATGGTGGGGGTTAGCGTTTTAGGAGGGTACCAAGTTAATGGTGGGGGTTAGCATTTGAGGGTACCAAGTTAATGGTGGGGGTTAGCGTTTTAGGAGGGTACCAAGTTAATGGTGGGGGTTAGCGTTTGAGGAGGGTACCAAGTTAATGGTGGGGGGTTAGCGTTTTAGGAGGGTACCAAGTTAATGGTGGGGGTTAGCGTTTTAGGAGGGTACCAAGTTAATGGTGGGGGTTAGCATTTGAGGGTACCAAGTTAATGGTGGGGGTTAGCGTTTTAGGAGGGTACCAAGTTAATGGTGGGGGTTAGCATTTGAGGAGGGTACCTTGTCTACTGGCACAGTTAGCAGCTGACCCTAGGATAACCTCCCAGTACTTCTAGAATGCTGCTGACCTGTGTCTGGTGACGCCTTACGACAACCTGTAATTGCATCACAAGCTCCACCTATAGATTATATTGATTAGAGCCTGGACAGTGACCTGAGCCATCTGATTAAGTAACAGAACGGTCAGACAGAGCAGCCAGTGATCAGTGACAATAGAAGTGTAGTTACAAGAACGGCACCTGGAGCCTCTGGCCATTAACTTGAATATGGATGTCCGTTCTAGTAATTGCATTTCTATGGGTTAAGCTTCACGTCAGAAGCCCTGGAGTCTCATTGAATCCCATTTAGAACGGTCATTGGGAAGGAGCCCATTAAAGTCTCTCCATTGGCAGGTTAGCCCCGGTGACCTGCCAATCATCGCGGTGAGAAATAGCCCAGTCCTCAACTGGCAGCTTCATTAAAATAGTACCCGCAAAACACCAGTCTCAACATCAACTGTGAAGAGGCGACTCCGGGATGCCGGCCTTCTAGGCAGAGTTGCAAAGAAAAAGCCATATCTCAAACTGGCCAATAAAAAGAAAAGTTTAAGATTGGCAAAAGAACACAGACACTGGACAGAGGATCTCTGCCTAGAAGACCAGCATCCCGGAGTCGCCTCTTCACTGTTGACGTTGAGACTGGTGTTTTGCGGGTAGTTTTCAGCAGTGCTAACATAATTACAAAAGGGTTTTCTAATGATCAATTAGCCTTTTAAAATTGTCAACTTGAATTAGCTAACACAACGTGTCAATGGATCACGGTTTACTGATTTCAACGCTGTGAACCAGGGGATTGAACAATACCGGTCTACCTTTTTTTAAATGTAATGAACCTCAAACAAATATCAAATCAAATATTTTTGTCCCATTTGTTTGACCCATTTTTAATACCGCTTGGAATTTATTTGTTGAAATTACAAAAAGCACAGTGTAAGGCGTAGGCAAAATTGCCACAGGGGATGGACACGGACACGCCCCCCCCCCCCATATTCTTCTTGTCCAATTCTTTCTGCAGTCCTGTGGCCCTGGGCGGTCTGTGGCTTTTCAAAACTAGAATGTGGCAGATGTTTTTCTTCCCCTCACCATTATTAGGATTGTTGTAATGTTCTCTACATGGTCTTTTACTGTATAACCAATAATGATTTTCATGTAGAAGAGTCGAGTATAACACTTCTACAACCAACGCTCCCAACCGCCAGGCTGTCTGCCCCCCCATCCATCCAAGCCCCCTCCCACCAACCAGTCAAGCCCCCCTCCCTTCCTCCCACCAACCAAGCCCCCCAGAAAACCGCCCCTCAACCAGCCATTAAATTCTAAGTCTTAAATTCTAATAACTCATGCTTATGTTGGTACTACTCTGAGTCTACAAGGCCTTCTGTCTCTCTGTCTGTCTCTCTCTCTGGGGAGACATGACTGGCTTATTAGATTTAACAGGCACAACGCCTTTTTAATTACCAACGCCAACGAATTAGACCTTCAATCATCATCTCCCTGATCTGAGAATTAGCCTAGTGGGATAGAAAATACAACTCCCACAGAGCTGAGAGCTGCAGGCAGGCAAGTTGTAGTGAATAGGAAGAGGAAAAGTTAAGTGTTTCAGAGTAAGAGTGCTGATCTAGAGTCAGTTTGGTCTTTTAGATTATAATGAATAAGAGAATATATATACACACACAGTGCCCTCCGCTAATATTGGCACCTTGGTAAATATGAGCAAAACCGGCTGTGAACTTTTCTTTGCGGTTTTATCCTCTTGGTGTTTCATTTTAAAATATTCACAAAAATCAAACCTAAATATTTTTCTCCGAGACATGCGTGCCACAGTTATTGGCACCCCTCAGAATTCTTATGAAGTATATCCCATTTCATATCTGAGTGATTAGGAACACTTGGTGAGCCATAACTTCCTGTTTCACTGGGGGAATAAATATGAGGTGACACACAGGCCAAGTTACACACATCCATCACAATGGGAAAGACCTGACAAAACACTAATGATGTGTGACAGAAGGTTGTTGAGCTGCACAAATCAGGAAATGGCCATAAGAAAATATCTCAACGGTTGGAAATGGTAATTTCCTCTATCAGGGCGATAATTAAGAAGTTTAAAGCAATTGGAGATGGCCTGGAAGATATCGGCCTGGAAGAGGACGTGGGTCTATATTGACCCCACGCACAGTGAGGAGGATGGATGGACAAGTGGACAATAACATCTCCAAGGATCACAGCTGGAGAATAACAGACTAGTTGGGTCTTTGGTGTCAAAGTGTTAATCTACGAGGATCAGACGCCACCGACATTAACCACAAGTTGTTTGGGAGGGTTGCCATAAAATAAAATTAAAGTCTTTGCTGTCATCAAATAGTTATCCGAACGTTACTGGAACTTTCAATGGGATCTGGTTCTACTTTCAGATGAGACTAAAATAGAGCTTTTTGGCGTAGGCAGAAGGATAGCCATGCAGAAAAGTACCTCGTCCCCACTGTGAAGTAATGGTGGAGGATCTTTGATGTTATGGGCCTGTTTTTTTTTTTCTTCCAAAAGCTTCTGGACAACTTGTGAGGATACATGTTATCATGGACTCATCAAATACCTGTTACGGTTTTCTTCCGTCGAAGGAGAGTCGGACCAAAATGCAGCGTGGTAATTTTGATACATGTTTAATGAACAATACAAACGTAACACGAAAACCTAAACAGCCTATCTGGTGCAAACACAGAGACAGGAACAATCACCAACGAAACACTCAAAGAATATGGCTGCCTAAATATGGTTCCCAATCAGAGACAACGAGAATCACCTGCCTCTGATTGAGAACCACTTCAGGCAACCATAGACTTTTCTAGATAACCCCACTATACCACAATCCCAATACCTACACAAAAAAACAAGACTAAACACACCACATAATAAACCCATGTCACACCCTGGCCTGATCAAAATAATAAAGAAAACACTAAGACCAGGGCGTGACAATACCAGCAGATATTAAATCAAAACCCGACTGACTCTGCTAGGAAGGCTAAACCGGGCCGTAGTTGGATCTTCCAGCAGGACAATGATCCAAAACACACCTCGAAATCAACACAAAAATAGTTCACTGACCACAGACTTAAGGTTTTTACGTGGCCATCCCAGTCCCCTGACCTAAACCCCATACAAAACCTGTGCGATTGGCTGAAGAGGAGAGTCCACAAGCGTGGACCTGGGAATCTGGAGGATCTGGAGGGATTCTGTATGGAGGAATGGTCTCAGATCCCTTGCCATGTGTTCTCCAACCTCATTATGCATTATAGGAGAAGACTCAGAGCTGCTATCTTGGCAAAGAGAGGTTACACAAAGTATTGAATGAAGGGGTGCCAATAATTGTGGCACACATATATATATTCAAATTGTTTTCTTTGAATGATTTTACTTTAATTAAAGGTTAGATTTTTGTGAATATTTTGAATGAAAGACCAAGAAGATAAACAATAGGAAAACAATTCACAGCCCGTATTGCTCGTATTTATTTACGAGGGGTGCCGGTATTAGTGGAGGGCACTAAAGACACACATCACATCAATGATGACAGATAATAATAGGAAAAAAAACACACTTCACTGCCGTATAGTGGACCCCACACTGCCGTATAGTGGACCCCACACTGCCATATAGTGGACCCCACACTGCCATATAGTGGACTCCACACTGCCATATAGTGGACCCCATACTGCCCTGCCATATAGTGGACCCCATACTGCCCTGCCATATAGTGGACCCCACACTGCCCTGCCATATAGTGGACCCCACACTGCCCTGCCATATAGTGGACCCCACACTGCCATATAGTGGACCCCACACTGCCATATAGTGGACCCCACACTGCCATATAGTGGACCCCACACTGCCATATAGTGGACCCCACACTGCCATATAGTGGACCCCACATTGCCATATAGTGGACCCCACACTGCCATATAGTGGACCCCACACTCCACTGCCATATAGTGGGCCCCACACTGCCATATAGTGGACCCCACACTGCCATATAGTGGGCCCCACACTGCCATATAGTGGACCCCACACTGCCATATAGTGGACCCCACACTGCCATATAGTGGACCCCATACTTCACTGCCATATAGTGGACCCCACACTGCCATATAGTGGACCCCACACTGCCATATAGTGGACCCCATACTTCACTGCCATATAGTGGACCCCTCACTGCCATATAGTGGACCCCATACTTCACTGCCATATAGTGGACCCCTCACTGCCATATAGTGGACCCCATACTTCACTGCCATATAGTGGACCTCTCACTGCCATATAGTGGACCCTCTACTCTTCTCTACTCTCTCTCATGCCCTTGGAGGAATTTACTGTGCCACTTCCTTTGCCTCTGTGGTATATGTCACATGCTCTGTGTCACCTGGTTGTTCTCCCATCTCATTGGTTGCTGGTGTTTCTGAGGGGCAGCGGGATAGGGGGTAGCAGAGAGCGAGAGGAGGAACAGCAGTTTCCTCTTTTTGAAATGTCTCGATAGCATTGATCAGATTTATTTAGGAGTACGAAATCCCAAAAGGTATTGGCTGCATCACAAATGGCACCCTATTCCCTGTATAGTGCACTACTTTAGACCAGAGCCCTATTCCCTATATAGTGCACTACTTTAGACCAGAGCCCGGCCTAACCCTCCTCTAACCCGGACGACGCTGGGCCATTTGTGCGCGCCCTATGAGACTCCCGATTACGGCCGGTTGTGATACAGCCCGGGATCAAACCAGGGTCTGTAATGACTCCTCTAGCGCTGAGTTTCAGTGCCTTAGACCGCTGTGCCACATTCTTATTTTCAATGACGGCCTAGGAACCGTGGGTTAACTACCTCGTTCAGGGGCAGAACGACAGATTTTTACCTATGTCAGCTCGGGGGATTCATTCTTGCAACCTTACAGTTAACTAGTCCAACGCTCTAACCACCTGCCTCTCATTGCACTCCATGAGGAGCCTGCCTGTTACGCGAATGCAGTAGAAGCCAAGGTAAGTTGCTAGCTAGCATTAAAAAAACAATCAATCAATCATAATCACTAGTTAACAACACATGGTTGATGATATTACTAGTTTATCTAGCGTGTCCTGCGTTGCATATAATCGATGCGGTGCGTATCGTTGCTCCAATGTGTACTTAACCATAAACATCAATGCCTTTCTTAAAATCAATACACAGAAGTATATATTTTTAAACCTGCATATTTGGCTAAAAGAAATCCAGGTTAGCAGGCAATATTAACCAGGTGAAATGGTGTCACTTCTCTTGCGTTCATTGCATGCAGAGTCAGGGTATATGCAACAGTTTGGGCCGCCTAATTTGCCAGAATTTTATGTAATTATGACCGAACATTGAAGGTTGTGCAATGTAACAGGAATATTTAGACTTAGGGATGCCACCCGTTAGACAAATACGGAATGGTTCCGTATTTCACTGAAAAAATAAACGTCTTGTTTTCGAGATTATAGTTTCTGGATTTGACCATATTAATGACCTACTGCGCGTATTTCTGTGTGTTATTATGTTATAATTAAGTCTATGATTTGATATTTGATAGAGCAGTCTGACTGAGCGGTGGTAGGCATCAGCAGGCTCGTAAGCATTCACTCAAACAAATCAAATCAAATTTTATTTGTCACATACACATGGTTAGCAGATGTTAATGCGAGTGTAGCGAAATGCTTGTGCTTCTAGTTCCGACAATGCAGTAATAACGAACAAGTAATCTAACTAACAATTCCAAAATAAAAACTACTGTCTTATACACAGTGTAAGGGGATAAGGAATATGTACATAAGGATATATGAATGAGTGATGGTACAGAGCAGCATAGGCAAGATACAGTAGATGATATCGAGTACAGTATATACATATGAGATGAGTATGTAAACCAAGTGGCATAGTTAAAGTGGCTAGTGATACATGTATTACATAAGGATGCAGTCGATGATATAGAGTACAGTATCTACGTATGCATATGAGATGAATAATGTAGGGTAAGTAACATTATATAAGGTAGCATTGTTTAAAGTGGCTAGTGATATATTTACATCATTTCCCATTATTAAAGTGGCTGGAGTAGAGTCAGTGTCATTGACAGTGTGTTGGCAGTAGCCACTCAATGTTAGTGGTGGCTGTTTAACAGTCTGATGGCCTTGAGATAGAAGCTGTTTTTCAGTCTCTCGGTCCCAGCTTTGATGCACCTGTACTGACCTCGCCTTCTGGATGGCAGCGGGGTGAACAGGCAGTGGCTCGGGTGGTTGATGTCCTTGATGATCTTTATGGCCTTCCTGTAGCATCGGGTGGTGTAGGTGTCCTGGAGGGCAGGTAGTTTGCCCCCGGTGATGCGTTGTGCAGACCTCACTACCCTCTGGAGAGCCTTACGGTTGAGGGCGGTGCAGTTGCCATACCAGGCGGTGATACAGCCCGCCAGGATGCTCTCGATTGTGCATCTGTAGAAGTTTGTGAGTGCTTTTGGTGACAAGCCGAATTTCTTCAGCCTCCTGAGGTTGAAGAGGCGCTGCTGCGCCTTCCTCACGATGCTGTCTGTGTGAGTGGACCAATTCAGTTTGTCTGTGATGTGTATGCCGAGGAACTTAAAACTTGCTACCCTCTCCACTACTGTTCCATCAATGTGGATGGGGGTGTTCCCTCTGCTGTTTCCTGAAGTCCACAATCATCTCCTTAGTTTTGTTGACGTTGAGTGTGAGGTTATTTTCCTGACACCACACTCCGAGGGCCCTCACCTCCTCCCTGTAGGCCGTCTCGTCGTTGTTGGTAATCAAGCCTACCACTGTTGTGTCGTCCGCAAACTTGATGATTGAGTTGGAGGCGTGCATGGCCACGCAGTCGTGGGTGAACAGGGAGTACAGGAGAGGGCTCAGAACGCACCCTTGTGGGGCCCCAGTGTTGAGGATCAGCGGGGAGGAGATGTTGTTGCCTACCCTCACCACCTGGGGGCGGCCCGTCAGGAAGTCCAGAACCCAGTTGCACAGGGCGGGGTCGAGACCCAGGGTCTCAAGCTTGATGACGAGCTTGGAGGGTACTATGGTGTTGAATGCCGAGCTGTAGTCGATGAACAGCATTCTCACATAGGTATTCCTCTTGTCCAGATGGGTTAGGGCAGTGTGCAGTGTGGTTGAGATTGCATCGTCTGTGGACCTATTTGGGCGGTAAGCAAATTGGAGTGGGTCAAGGGTGTCAGGAAGGGTGGAGGTGATATGGTCCTTGACTAGTCTCTCAAAGCACTTCATGATGACGGATGTGAGTGCTACGGGCGGTAGTCGTTTAGCTCAGTTACCTTAGCTTTCTTGGGAACAGGAACAATGGTGGCCCTCTTGAAGCATGTGGGAACAGCAGACTGGTATAGGGATTGATTGAATATGTCCGTAAACACACCGGCCAGCTGGTCTGCGCATGCTCTGAGGGCGCGGCTGGGGATGCCGTCTGGGCCTGCAGCCTTGCGAGGGTTAACACGTTTAAATGTCTTACCCACTTCGGCTGCAGTGAAGGAGAGACCGCATGTTTTCGTTGCAGGCCGTGTCAGTGGCACTGTATTGTCCTCAAAGCTGGCAAAAAGTTATTTAGTCTGCCTGGGAGCAAGACATCCTGGTCCGTGACTGGGCTGGGTTTCTTCCTGTAGTCCGTGATTGACTGTAGACCCTGCCACATGCCTCTTGTGTCTGAGCCGTTGATTTGAGATTCTACTTTGTCTCTGTACTGGCGCTTAGCTTGTTTGATAGCCTTGCGGAGGGAATAGCTGCACTGTTTGTATTCAGTCATGTTACCAGACACCTTGCCCTGATTAAAAGCAGTGGTTCGTGCCTTCAGTTTCACACGAATGCTGCCATCAATCCACGGTTTCTGGTTAGGGAATGTTTTAATCGTTGCTATGGGAACGACATCTTCAACGCACGTTCTAATGAACTCGCACACCGAATCAACGTATTCGTCAATGTTGTTGTCTGACGCAATACGAAACATCTCCCAGTCCACGTGATGGAAGCAGTCTTGGAGTGTGGAGTCAGCTTGGTCAGACCAGCGTTGGACAGACCTCAGCGTGGGAGCTTCTTGTTTTAGTTTCTGTCTGTAGGCAGGGATCAACAAAATGGAGTCGTGGTCAGCTTTTCCGAAGGGGGCGGGGCAGGGCCTTATATGCGTCGCGGAAGTTAGAGTAACAATGATCCAGGGTCTTTCCACCCCTGGTTGCGCAATCGATGTGCTGATAAAATTTAGGGAGTCTTGTTTTCAGATTAGCCTTGTTAAAATCCCCAGCTACAATGAATGCAGCCTCCGGATAAATCGTTTCCAGTTTGCAGAGAGTTAAATAAAGTTCGTTCAGAGCCATCGATGTGTCTGCTTGGGGGATATATACGGCTGTGATTATAATCGAAGAGAATTCTCTTGGTAGATAATGCGGTCTACATTTGATTGTGAGGAATTCTAAATCGGGTGAACAGAAGGATTTGAGTTCCTGTATGTTTCTTTCATCACACCATGTCACGTTGGCCATAAGGCATACGCCCCCGCCCCTCTTCTTACCAGAAAGATGTTCGTTTCTGTCCGCGCGATGCGTGGAGAACCCGCTGGCTGCACCGCTCGGATAGCGTCTCTCCAGTGAGCCATGTTTCCGTGAAGCAGAGAACGTTGCAGTCTCTGATGTCCCTCTGGAATGCTACCCTTGCTCGGATTTCATCAACCTTGTTGTCAAGAGACTGGACATTGGCGAGAAGAATGCTAGGGAGTGGTGCACGATGTGCCCGTCTCCGGAGTCTGACCAGAAGACCGCTTCGTTTCCCTCTTTTCTGAGTCGTTTTTTGGGTCGCTGCATATAATCCACTCCGTTACACTGGTTGTAAGGCAGAACACAGGATCCGCATCGCGAAAAACATATTCTTGGTCGTACTGATGGTGAGTTGACGCTGATCTTATATTCAGTAGTTCTTCTCGGCTGTATGTAATGAAACCTAAGATGACCTGGGGTACTAGTGTAAGAAATAACACGTAAAAAACAAAAAACTGCATAGTTTCCTAGGAACGCGAAGCGAGGCGGCCATCTCTGTCGGCGCCGGAAGTAGGAGGCTGTCAGAGTCAGGGTATATGCAACAGTTTGGGCCGCCTAATTTGCCAGAATTTTATGTAATTATGACCGAACATTGAAGGTTGTGCAATGTAACAGGAATATTTAGACTTAGGGATGCCACCCGTTAGACAAATACGGAATGGTTCCGTATTTCACTGAAAAAATAAACGTCTTGTTTTCGAGATTATAGTTTCTGGATTTGACCATATTAATGACCTACTGCGCGTATTTCTGTGTGTTATTATGTTATAATTAAGTCTATGATTTGATATTTGATAGAGCAGTCTGACTGAGCGGTGGTAGGCATCAGCAGGCTCGTAAAGCATTCACTCAAACAGCACTTTCGTGTGTTTTGCCAGCAGCTCTTGCTTCAAGCATCGTGCTGTTTATGACTTCAAGCCCATCAACTCCCGAGATGAGGCTGGTGTAACCGATGTGAAACGGCTTGCTAGTTAGCAGGGTGCGCGCTAATAGCGTTTCAAACGTCACTCGCTCTGAGACTTAGTAGTTGTTCCCCTTGCTCTGCATGGGTAACGCTGCTTCGATGATGGCTGTTGTCGTTGTGTTGCTGGTTCGAGCCCAGGGAGGAGCGAGGAGAGGTATGTAAGCTATACTGTTACACTGGCAAAACTAAAGTGCCTATAAGAACATCCAATAGTCAAAGGTTAATGAAATACAAATGGTATAGAGAGAAATAATCCTATAATTCCTATAATAACTACAACCTAAAACTTCTTACCTGGGAATATTGAAGACTCATGTTAAAAGGAACCACCAGCTTTCATATGTTCTCATGTTCTGAGCAAGGAACTGAAACGTTAGCTTTCTGACATGGCACATATTGCACTTTTACTTTCTTCTCCAACACTTTGTTTTTGCATTATTTAAACCAACTTGAACATGTTTCATTATTTATTTGAGGCTAAATTGATTTTATTGATGTATTATATTAAGTTAAAATGAAAGTGTTCATTCAGTATTGTTGTAATTGTCATTATTACAAAAAAAATGTGTATGATTTAATCGGTATCGGCTTTTTTGGTCCTCCAATAATCAGTATCGGTATCGGCGTTGAAAAATCATAATCGGTCGACCTCTGGAATAGGGTGCCTCCGGGACTCCTCTCCCCTCCAGCTTCTCATCCACTGGTGTTAGCAGTTAACACAGACCACAAAGCAAATCAGGGGGAGAAAAATAGGTTTATTCAAAGAGAACAAATCATAGTTCATATGGCTCCCTAGTGGCACAGTGGTCTAAGGCATTGCATCTCCGTGCAAGAGGCGTCACTACAGTCCCTGGTTTCGATTCCAGGCTGTATCACAACAGGCCGTGATTGGGTTGTCCCATAAGGCGGCGCACAATTGGCCCAGAGTCGTCCGGGTTTGGGTTTGCCAGAATAGGCTGTCATTGTAAATAAGAATTTGTTCTTAACTGACTTGCCTAGTTAAATAAAGGTTAAATATTATTTTGTTTTTATGCTGGGAAGTAGATGGTCATTCTTCCTTGTTCTCAATGTCTTCTCCACAGAACAAAGAGAACAGGATGTCATTTATAACCCAACCCTAGCCTGTAGTTGACCAATTAGAATTCCTTGCAATAAAATTGGACCAATGGCCAAATGCCAAGTATCCCATTTCAGGCTCAATGTATAGACAATTCGGACCACTGAGAACTTGCTAGATGTAGCTATGAGTCCCGGACTGAAATTCCTCCATGTCTCTGACCCATTAATCATTAATTCCCCATTACAGAATAACAACTATTTCCATTGATCGTTAATTCCCTCTTGACCTTTAGTCCTCTTGACCTTCAGTCCTCTTGATATATTCTTACACTGGGATACAGAAGTGTGTTTAACACCTGATGTAATCTCAACCACCGACACACACACACACACACACACACACACACACACACACACACACACACACACACACACACACACACACACACACACACACACACACACACACAGGGCTGCCATGACTGACTGAGCCTAAACATTAGACCTTACACTGACAGTGGCTTGGACTTCAACTGTTGTAGTCAAATCAGATTCAGATCAGAATCAGATCAACTTTGGAAATAGAATGAATCAGTTTATGATAAACAGATTCATTATATGATCACAAACTGATTTAATCTATTTATCACAAACTGATTAAATATAATGAATCAGTTTATGATAAACAGATTCATTATATGATCACAAACTGATTTAATCTATTTATCACAAACTGATTAAATATAATGAATCAGTTTATGATAAACAGATTCATTATATGATCACAAACTGATTTAATCTATTTATCACAAACTGATTAAATATAATGAATCAGTTTATGATAAACAGATTCATTATATGATCACAAACTGATTTAATCTATTTATCACAAACTGATTAAATATAATGAATCAGTTTGTGATAAATAGAAATGGATGGATTCAGTTTGTGATAAACTGATTCAATCTATTGTTATTTATGTCATAAAAATGGCCCCGTTGTCAATGGGTGGTTGTTTAATAAATGTACCTACTTGGAACAGGCTAGTTAAGGGCTTCAGATATGGCAGTCAATGGGGGCTTAGTGTTCTGCTGAGGGTTTAATGGCATTTAGCTGTCCCTCAATGTTCTGCTGAGGGTTTAATGGCATTTAACTGTCCCTCAGTGTTCTGCTGAGGGTTTAATGGCATTTAACTGTCCCTTAGTGTTCTGCTGAGGGTTTAATGGCATTTAACTGTCCCTCAGTGTTCTGCTGAGGGTTTAATGGCATTTAACTGTCCCTCAGTGTTCTGCTGAGGGTTTAATGGCATTTAACTGTCCCTTAGTGTTCTGCTGAGGGTTTAATGGCATTTAACTGTCCCTCAGTGTTCTGCTGAGGGTTTAATGGCATTTAACTGTCCCTTAGTGTTCTGCTGAGGGTTTAATGACATTTAACTGTCCCTCAGTGTTCTGCTGAGGGTTTAATGGCATTTAACTGTCCCGTAGTGTTCTGCTGAGGGTTTAATGGCATTTCAAATCAAATCAAATTTTATTTGTCACATACACATGGTTAGCAGATGTTAATGCGAGTGTAGCGAAATGCTTGTGCTTCTAGTTCCGACAATGCAGTAATAACCAACAAGTAATCTAACTAACAATTCCAAAACTACTGTCTTATACACAGTGTAAGGGGATAAAGAATATGTACATAAAGATATATGAATGAGTGATGGTACAGAGCAGCATAGGCAAGATACAGTAGATGGTATCGAGTACAGTATATACATATGAGTATGTAAACAAAGTGGCATAGTTAAAGTGGCTAGTGATACATGTATTACATAAGGATGCAGTAGATGATATAGAGTACAGTATATACGTATGCATATGAGATGAATAATGTAGGGTATGTAACATTATATTAGGTAGCATTGTTTAAAGTGGCTAGTGATATATTTTACATCATTTCCCATCAATTCCCATTATTAAAGTGGCTGGAGTTGAGTCAGTGTCAGTGTCAATGATAGCGGGGTGAACAGGCAGTGGCTCGGGTGGTTGTTGTCCTTGATGATCTTTATGGCCTTCCTGTAACATCGGGTGGTGTAGGTGTCCTGGAGGGCAGGTAGTTTGCCCCCGGTGATGCGTTGTGCAGACCTCACTACCCTCTGGAGAGCCTTACGGTTGTGGGCGGAGCAGTTGCCGTACCAGGCGGTGATGCAGCCCGCCAGGATGCTCTCGATTGTGCATCTGTAGAAGTGCTTTTGGTGACAAGCCGAATTTCTTCAGCCTCCTGAGGTTCCATCGATGTGGATAGGGGGGTGTTCCCTCTGCTGTTTCCTGAAGTCCACAATCATCTCCTTAGTTTTGTTGACGTTGAGTGTGAGGTTATTTTCCTGACACCACACTCCGAGGGCCCTCACCTCCTCCCTGTAGGCCGTCTCGTCGTTGTTGGTAATCAAGCCTACCACTGTTGTGTCGTCCGCAAACTTGATGATTGAGTTGGAGGCGTGCGTGGCCACGCAGTCGTGGGTGAACAGGGAGTACAGGAGAGGGCTCAGAACGCACCCTTGTGGGGCCCCAGTGTTGAGGATCAGCGGGGTGGAGATGTTGTTGCCTACCCTCACCACCTGGGGGCGGCCCGTCAGGAAGTCCAGTACCCAGTTGCACAGGGCGGGGTCGAGACCCAGGGTCTCGAGCTTGATGACGAGCTTGGAGGGTACTATGGTGTTGAATGCCGAGCTGTAGTCGATGAACAGCATTCTCACATAGGTATTCCTCTTGTCCAGATGGGTTAGGGCAGTGTGCAGTGTGGTTGAGATTGCATCGTCTGTGGACCTATTTGGGTGGTAAGCAAATTGGAGTGGGTCTAGGGTGTCAGGTAGGGTGGAGGTGATATGGTCCTTGACTAGTCTCTCAAAGCACTTCATGATGACGGATGTGAGTGCTACGGGGCGGTAGTCGTTTAGCTCAGTTACCTTAGCTTTCTTGGGAACAGGAACAATGGTGGCCCTCTTGAAGCATGTGGGAACAGCAGACTGGTATAGGGATTGATTGAATATGTCCGTAAACACACCGGACACACATTTAACTGTCCCTCAGTGTTCTCTATCAACCTAATAAACCTATATTTCAAGTCAATACTACCATGAAGTGAAACCGTGACTGAGTGTTTCTTGCCAGGAGGAGATGGATGATTCATTCAGTTAGGGTTGGTTGAAGTAGTCTACAGTTTGATAGTTAATGGCTCCATGACAGTCACCAAATTATCCTTGGTGTCGAAAGCTGTGTGTAATCGGCTGTTCTTTCCCCTTTGTCAAATCAAATCTTTAGAGTTTCTCAATTAACCTAATTTACCAGTGTTAACACAAGTCAAGAAACCTGTGTGTGTGTGTGTGTGTGTGTGTGTGTGTGTGTGTGTGTGTGTGTGTGTGTGTGTGTGTGTGTGTGTGTGTGTGTGTGTGTGTGTGTGTGTGTGTGTGTGTGTGTGTGTGTGTAACCCCGATTTAACAGTGTGTCTTCCTGTCTGGTCACTAGGTAGAAGAGGTGGATGAAGGGTTGCCCTCCCAGCAGCCATGATGCCCTGAAGAGCTGACTGGAGTCTGTACCAGAACCTAGGTACTGTGACAAACGCACACACTGTGACGCGCGCTCACACACACTGAAAAACACGCACAGACATACAACGTGACACGCTTACACACACACACCCCCACACGAGACGCGCACACACACACATTCCCTTGAAGAATCCTGAGATGCACAGTGTCCTATTTTACTTGTGTGTTTACTGGCAGTCTTAACCTTGTACAAAATTACTGATCGTTAACTGCTCTGTCTCACACACTTCTGTCGTGGACGCGTTCTCTTTCAGTCGAGTCGGTTCGACATCTCACTATGGGACACGCCCTCTTGAGGGTCATTGGTTGAAGCCTTCTTCAATCATGCATAACAGGCAAATCAGGGCTTTATGGATGTAATCCCCCCTCCCCCCCGCGTTTCCATATATCACCCTGCTCTGCTCTCCTCTTCATGAGTCTATTTGGTTATTAGCCCCGTTAAGCAGCTTTCTTCAGAAAACTAGCCCTCAACTTCACTGTTCCTGTCGGTGTGGGTTACCGCCCTGCCACGGAGCATTGAGTGGCGTATTTTATATTTTTAGGAATTCTGTTAACTTCAGCTTAACTTTACAGAGTGAAGTTAGCTTGTTAGCCACGCTATTTGTTGTCAGGTAGCTACAGTACACCTCTTGCCTGCCCTACACACATTTGCCATTGTTAGCTAGCTAGCTCCATTGCTTTAGCATCCCGCTAATATCAGATTCCACACACATTTGAGCTACTTCTACCCGGGGTCTCTAGCTCTCCGTCAGTTCCCACCGTTCGGGGTTAGCTAGCTGAACTTTTGAGTGTCTTGGCTAGTTAGTGGCTTAATGGCATAATTAAACACCCATTCGGTTTTGTTTGACCTGCACGCGCTGTTCATTTTTCAGTGTGTTACGCCACCAGTTGATGCACCATCCCTTTTTACATTGTTAAAAGATAACTCAGCGGTTCATTCTACCTCAAGTTAGTTGGTTTACACACCTGAGTCATAACACTATCTTAGTCTACTTGGTATCTCACGCTACGGCTCGTCGAGCTGGCTACCATCACGCAGGTGAAGATAGCCAGCTTAATTAGCTAGCATCACCGTATAAAGATTTATTTCCCAACACCCTGGTAAATAAAGCTTTCTGTTTCTACTTACTTGGCTTAAGCTCACGTTACCCTGTGTCTCTCTCGACTTCGCGTCGTAGTAGCAGCGTGGGCAGACTTAAGCATCTTGGCATAAATTGGTGACTGGTTGATCTTCGCCGGACACTCGGGCTCAAGCAGCGGAGCACACAGCCCAGCTGTTGTCGCACCTGCTCTCTCTAGGCTTCAGGATAAATCACCTGCTCTCTCTAGGGTTCAGGATAAATCACCTGCTCGCTCTAGGCTTCAGGAGAAATCACCTGCTCTCTCTAGGGTTCAGGATAAATCACCTGCTCTCTAGGCTTCAGGATAAAACACCTGCTCTCTCTAGGCTTCAGGATAAATCACCTGCTCTCTCTAGGCTTCAGGATAAATCACCTGCTCTCTCTAGGCTTCAGGATAAATCACCTGCTCTCTCTAGACTTCAGGATAAATCACCTGCTCGCTCTAGGCTTCAGGATAAATCACCTGCTCTCTGTAGACTTCAGGATAAATCACCTGCTCGCTCTAGGGTTCAGGAGAAATCACCTGCTCTCTCTAGGGTTCAGGATAAAACACCTGCTCTCTCTAGGGTTCAGGATAAAACACCTGCTCTCTCTAGGCTTCAGGAGAAATCAGGCCAAAAGCAACATCAGTCACGTACTGGATGTGTCCGTGGCTTCTTGGGCTCCTGGTCTCCATGATTGTGGTATTTCTGCTTGGTCTCCGTGGCTTCTTGGGCTCATGGTCTCCATGATTGTGGTATTTCTGCTTGGTCTCCGTGGCTTCTTGGGCTCCTGGTCTCCATGATTGTGGTATTTCTGCTTGGTCTCCGTGGCTTCTTGGGCTCATGGTCTCCATGATTGTGGTATTTCTGCTTGGTCTCCGTGGCTTCTTGGGCTCATGGTCTCCATGTATTTCTGCTTGGTCTCCTCCTCATGAGAGCGTTAGGTGACATCACTCCGCGTCTCTCTACTGGCACAGGTGCTCACTTCTTAATTATTATTATTATTGTTTTTTCAAATATAACTTTTATTTAACTAGGCAAGTCAGTTAAGAACAAATTCTTATTTACAATGACGTCCTACACCGGCCAATCCCGGACGACGCTGAGCCAATTGTGTGCTGCCCTATGGGACTCCCAATCACGGCCGGTTGTGATACAGCCTGGAATCTAACCAGGGTCTGTAGTGACGCCTCTAGCACTGAGATGCAGTTCCTTAGACCACTGCACCACTCGGGAGCCACTTCTCTCTGCAAAGTGTCTATCGGCACTTCCAATGCTGGAGAGACCCATCTCTCTTGACGCGGGACTTCCTGACTGGGAGAGTCTTCACACGCGGAGTAGTGACTGGTTGCATCACTACAGAGATGGGGGCAGTCCATGAAGTGCGTACGGTGAACTTGTTCGGCGGCTCATTGTGCTTCCCCTCACTCCTTTGAGGATGTAACGCCTGGATGTTGCTGTCCCCTCCCTGGTGCACACAGTCCCCTCCCTGGTGCACACAGTCCCCTCCCTGGTGCACACAGTCCCCTCCCTGGTGCACACAGTCCCCTCCCTGGTGCACACAGTCCCCTCCCTGGTGCACACAGTCCCCTCCCTGGTGCACACAGTCCCCTCCCTGGTGCACACAGTCCCCTCCCTGGTGCACACAGTCCTTGGTGCTGGAGATTTTATGTTTTTATTTATTATGGATCCCCATTAGTTCCTGTCAAGGCAGCAGCTACTCTTCCTGGGGTTTATTATGGATCCCCATTAGTTCCGGCCAAGGCAGCAGCTACTCTTCCTGGGGTTTATTATGGATCCCCATTAGTTCCGGCCAAGGCAGCAGCTACTCTTCCTGGGGTTTATTATGGATCCCCATTAGTTCCTGTCAAGGCAGCAGCTACTCTTCCTGGGGTTTATTATGGATCCCCATTAGTTCCTGCCAAGGCAGCAGCTACTCTTCCTGGGGTTTATTATGGATCCCCATTAGTTCCTGCCAAGGCAGCAGCTACTCTTCCTGGGGTTTATTATGGATCCCCATTAGTCCCTGCCAAGGCAGCAGCTACTCTTCCTGGGGTTTATTATGGATCCCCATTTAGTTCCTGTCAACGCAGCAGCTACTCTTCCTGGGGTTTATTATGGATCCCCATTAGTTCCTGTCAAGGCAGCAGCTACTCTTCCTGGGGTTTATTATGGATCCCCATTAGTTCCTGCCAAGGCAGCAGCTACTCTTCCTGGGGTTTATTATGGATCCCCATTAGTTCCTGTCAAGGCAGCAGCTACTCTTCCTGGGGTTTATTATGGATCCCCATTAGTTCCTGTCAAGGCAGCAGCTACTCTTCCTGGGGTTTATTATGGATCCCCATGAGTTCCTGCCAAGGCAGCAGCTACTTTCCTGGGGTTTATTATGGATCCCCATTAGTTCCTGTCAAGGCAGCAGCTACTCTTCCTGGGGTTTATTATGGATCCCCATTAGTTCCTGCCAAGGCAGCAGCTACTCTTCCTGGGGTTTATTATGGATCCCCATTAGTTCCTGTCAAGGCAGCAGCTACTCTTCCTGGGGTTTAATATGGATCCCCATTAGTTCCTGTCAAGGCAGCAGCTACTCTTCCTGGGGTTTATTATGGATCCCCATTAGTTCCTGTCAAGGCAGCAGCTACTCTTCCTGGGGTTTATTATGGATCCCCATTAGTTCCTGCCAAGGCAGCAGCTACTCTTCCTGGGGTTTAATGTGGATCCCCATTAGTTCCTGTCAAGGCAGCAGCTACTCTTCCTGGGGTTTATTATGGATCCCCATTAGTTCCTGTCAAGGCAGCAGCTACTCTTCCTGGGGTTTATTATGGATCCCCATTAGTTCCTGCCAAGGCAGCAGCTACTCTTCCTGGGGTTTATTATGGATCCCCATTAGTTCCTGTCAAGGCAGCAGCTACTCTTCCTGGGGTTTATTATGGATCCCCATTAGTTCCTGCCAAGGCAGCAGCTACTCTTCCTGGGGTTTATTATGGATCCCCATTAGTTCCTGTCAAGGCAGCAGCTACTCTTCCTGGGGTTTATTATGGATCCCCATTAGTTCCTGTCAAGGCAGCAGCTACTCTTCCTGGGGTTTATTATGGATCCCCATTAGTTCCTGTCAAGGCAGCAGCTACTCTTCCTGGGGTTTATTATGGATCCCCATTAGTTCCTACCAAGGCAGCAGCTACTCTTCCTGGGGTTTATTATGGATCCCCATTAGTTCCTGCCAAGGCAGCAGCTACTCTTCCTGGGGTTTATTATGGATCCCCATTAGTTCCTGCCAAGGCAGCAGCTACTCTTCCTGGGGTTTATTATGGATCCCCATTAGTTCCTGCCAAGGCAGCAGCTACTCTTCCTGGGGTTTATTATGGATCCCCATTAGTTCCTGCCAAGGCAGCAGCTACTCTTCCTGGGGTTTATTAGGATCCCCATTAGTTCCTGTCAAGGCAGCAGCTACTCTTCCTGGGGTTTATTATGGATCCCCATTAGCTCCTGTCAAGGCGGCAGCTACTCTTCCTGGGGTTTATTATGGATCCCCATTAGTTCCTGCCAACGCAGCAGCTACTCTTCTTGGGGTTTATTATGGATCCCCATTTAGTTCCTGCCAAGGCAGCGGGTACTCTTCCTGGGGTTTATTATGGATCCCCATTTAGTTCCTGCCAAGGCAGCAGCTACTCTTCCTGGGGTTTATTATGGATCCCCATTTAGTTCCTGCCAAGGCAGCGGGTACTCTTCCTGGGGTTTATTATGGATCCCCATTTAGTTCCTGCCAAGGCAGCGGGTACTCTTCCTGGGGTTTATTATGGATCCCCATTTAGTTCCTGCCAAGGCAGCGGGTACTCTTCTTGGGGTCCAGCAAAATGAAGGCAGTTTATACAATTTTAAAAACATTCCAATACATTGACAGATTTCACAATACGCTGTGTGCCCTCAGGCCCCTACTCCACCACTACCACATTGAATAAAAATTTGATTTGTCACATACACATGGTTAGCAGATGTTAATGCGTGTGTAGCGAACTACTACTAAATTCATGTGTAGCTATAGTGAGTATGAGTAGGATGGATGAGTTATATTACGATGTACCACAGCAGGCTTCTCAGGAAACGGGCTATTGGCAATCAGGGCGTTTTTGTAAGTGTCCCACAGTGCGATGTCGAACCGAATTGCTCTACGGACAATTCCTTCAACCCCATGGCTTGGTTTTTGCTCTGACATGCACTGTCAACTGTGGCACCTTATATAGACAGGTGTGTGCCTTTCCAAATCATGTCCAATCAATTGAATTTACCACAGATAGACTCCAATCAAGTTGTAGAAACACCTCAAGGCTGTTAAATGGAAACAGGGTTGAGTTTATTTTTATTTTTTACAGGGACAGTGCACATTAATCAACGTTTCAGTCAAAGTGCTGGTTTTAGCCAGTTGGCTAATTTTCAGTCCCTGGGCTGGTTATTAAAAACAATTACAATATAGACAATCATTGAGCAGTGAGCACACGCAGAGAAACATAGGACAAGCAAGACCTAGCATACAGACAGAGCAACATAGAACAAGTAAGACCTAGCATACAGACAGAGCAACATAGGACAAGTAAGACCTAGCATACAGACAGAGCAACATAGGACAAGCAAGACACAGCATACAGACAGAGCAACATAGGACAAGCAAGACCTAGCATACAGACAGAGCAACATAGGACAAGTAAGACCTAGCATACAGACAGAGCAACATAGAACAAAAAGCAGCAAGACAAAATTCATAAAAGCAACAAAGTGTTTCCACACTACAAGCTACAGACAACAGACAACATGGAAAGCGGCAACACACAGCTAGGGACCATGTTCACAAATCTGATTGACCTTTAGCCATGTCTTCATACATATTGTGAAAGTGTGATAGGGGGTGCAGTTATGTGTGTCTGATGGGTGCACCCGAGCTCAATTTCGAGTCTCATTTCGAAGGGTCTGAATACTTATGTCAATTTCAAAAAACCCTTTTCCGCTTTGTCATGTTTGTGTGTAGATTGATGAGGACGGAACGTAAAAGAAAACGAATACAAAGTCAAGGGGACTGCTTTCCGAAGGCAGTGTACAGGGTGCCATTAGGCATCCAGAGTTAAAGGCTAATTCTGTTCATTTTCATTCTCATATTCATTATCTCCAGGACCATACCAATGTCTCCATACGCAAAAACGAGAGAGAGAGAGAGAGAGAGAGAGAGAGAGAGGCCCTGCTAACCCACGTGACGGATCTCTCTCTCTCTCTGTTTGGGGGAAAATAAATTAACCATGATGCAATTCCCCCCACGTCCTAACAGAGAATCCCTCCCTCCCTCCTTACTGACTCTCTACATGGAGCAGAAGAAGCCATTCAGGGTCATTGCGACGCGGCTGCAACATTTTTTTTAATTCTATATATTATTCTACAGTGTAGGGGGACACGTCCCAAATGGGACCACATTTTGGGGCCCTACGTTTGACCAGGGCCCATAGGGCTGAAAGCCAATGTTTCTAAGCTCTTGTTACAGTAGACTAAGACTTCAAATCGATGCGCCCCCCCTTCTTACTCTCTAACTAGTGTTTTTGATATTCCATGTCGATGAATGCACAGTCATGGCCCGTGCAGGCCAGTGGATCCCCATAACCACTGGGTGTGTCTCTGTAGACCGAAGCCCACTAAACCCACATGATTATAGACATGCTACGCTGGCACATGCCCCCTTGGCAGACTTGAGACAAAGCCATAGTCTACCAAAGGCACCCTATTTCCTATGGGAGCTAGTCTAAAGTAGTGCACTATAAAGGGAATAGGGTGTCATTTTGGACTGTCTGGGAGTGAGAGGCGGTTTTGTGTGTTGTAATGTGACTGAAACAGGCGATTCAGTGTTTTGAAGACCATTTACACACACACACACACACACACACACACACACTGTCACGAACCGGCTCGAAGCCCGTAAACAAAAAAGGGAAACAACGAGGAGATATAAGGACTAACAAAAATATATTTATTAACTGAGGTAACCTATGTACAATTAAGTATGGTGTGTGTAGTCACTAATCAGTAGTGTAAGTGAGTGGTTGCGTGTATAGATGTGATAGTGAGGAATGTTAAAAGGTGCCAAAGCAAACAAACCAGCCACAAAAATGGCACGACCAAAATCCAACAGTGTGTGTGCATGGACAGAGTCTCCCCAATGACTGGGGGAAGAGGTGTATTTATCCTGGGACACACCCAGGACCAGGTGTGTCTGCATGGAGAGAGTCTCCCCAATGACTGGGGGAAGAGGTGTATTTATCCTGGGACACACCCAGGACCAGGTGTGTCTGCATGGAGAGAGTCTCTCCAATGACTGGGGGAAGAGGTGTATTTATCCTGGGACACACCCAGGACCAGGTGTGTCTCCATGGAGAGAGTCTCCTCAATGACTGGGGAAAGAGGTGTATTTATCCTGGGACACACCCAGGACCAGGTGTGTCTGCATGGAGAGAGTCTCTCCAATGACTGGGGGAAGAGGTGCATTTATCCTGGGACATAGCCAGGACCAGGTGTGTCTGCATGGAGAGAGTCTCTCCAATGACTGGGGGAAGAGGTGTATTTATCCTGGGACACACACACACACACACACACACCACTCGTTCATCACAACAGACCCCCCCACCCCCCCAGCAGGGTAACACTCAAAGCGTTGTCTCACTATGTTGTTATGGCAACTGGTTAGAAATGGTCAAACATGATTATTAAGGATCCATTGTTTTAATGGTGTGCTGCTTTAAAAGCAGTGTGTGTTTAGGCTTTACCCTGTGGAACAACCCCTCCCACTTGGGTTCTAGAGTTGTCCCTGTATGGGTTCTTAGCAGAGTTCTAGAGTTGTCCCTGTATGTGTTGTTAGCAGAGTTCTAGAGTTGTCCCTGTATGTGTTGTTAGCAGAGTTCTAGAGTTGTCCCTGTATGTGTTGTTAGCAGAGTTCTAGAGTTGTCCTTGTATGGGTTCTTAGCAGAGTTCTAGAGTTAGTCCCTGAATTCTGAGCAGGCCACACACATACCTACCTAGCTACCGACACCTCCAACCACTTCACTCAAGAGCAACATGCCACTCAGTCAATTAATTTTCATATCTTCTGAAGTCCCGGTCTGACTGATTGTGTGACTGTGACACATTTCTCGGTGTGCTCCTCAGTTGACTGAATGGTTGTTATTATTCTGTAGTGGATCCTATATATGTTGACTGAATGGTTGTTATTATTCTGTAGTGTGACGTATCCTACAGTTGAAGTCTGAAGTTTACATACACTTAGGTCAGAGTCATTAAAACTCGTTTTTCAACCACTCCACAAATGTCTTGTTAACAAACTATAGTTTTGGCAAGTCGGTTAGGACATCTACTTTGTGCATGACACAAGTAATTTTTACAACAATTGTTTACAGACAGATTATTTCACTTATAATTCACTGTATCACAATTCCAGGGGGTCAGAAGTTTACTTACACTAAATTGACTGTGCCTTTAAACAGCTTGGAAAATTCCAGAAAATGATGTCATGGCTTTAGAAGTTTCTGATAGGCTAATTGACATCATTTGAGTCAATTGGAGGTGTACCTGTGGATGCATTTTAAGGCCTACCTTCAAACTCAGTGCCTCTTTGCTTGACATCATGGGAAAATCAAAAACAATCAGCCAAAGACCTCAGAAACAAAATTGTAGACCTCCACACGCTTGAAGGTACAATGTTCATCTGTACAAACAATAGTACACAAGTATAAACACCATGGGACCACGCAGCCATCATACCGCTCAGGAAGGAGATGTGTTCTGTCTCCTAGAGATGAACGTACTTTGGTGTGAAAAGTGCAAATCAATCCCAGAACAACAGCGAAGGACCTTGTGAAGATGCTGGAGGAAACTGGTACAAAAGTATCTATATCCACAGTAAAACGAGTCCTATATCGACATAACCTGAAAGGCCGCTCAGCAAGGAAGAAGCCACTGCTCCAAAACCGCCATGAAAAAGCCAGACAACGGTTTGCAACTGCACATGGGGACAGAGATTGTACTTTTTGGAGAAATGTCCTCTGGTCTGTTGAAACAAAAATAGAACTGTTTGGCCAGAATGACCATCGTTTTGTTTGGAGGAAAAATGGGGAGGCTTACAAGCCGAAGAACACCATCCCAACCGTGAAGCATGGGGGTGACAGCATCATGTGGGGTACTTTGCTGCAGGAGGGACTGGTGCACTTCACAAAATATATGGCATCATGAGGCAAAAACATTATGTGGATATATTGAAGCAACAGCTCAAGACATCAGTCAGGAAGTTAAAGCTCAGTCACTCTGTCTGCCGTATTCTCTCTCTTTGCTCTTGTTTACCTTATTAGGATGCCGGTGGGCGGAGCCGGTGGGCTGAACCGGTGGGCTGAACCGGTGGGCGGAACCGGGGGTACCGGTAGAGTCAATGTGCGGGGCCACCGGTTAGTCGAGGTAATTGAGGTAATATGTAGAGGTATGTAGGTGTAGTTATTAAAGTGACTATGCATAGATGATAACAGAGAGAAGCAGCAGCAGCGTTCGGGGGGGCAATGCAAATAGTGGTAGCCATTTGATTAGATAATCAGGAGTGGACGCCAAGGAACTTGAAGCTCTCAACCTGCTCCACTACAGCCCCCATCGATGAGAATGGGGGCGTGCTCTGTCCTCCTTTTCCTGTAGTCCACAATCATCTCCTTAGTCTTGATTACGTTGAGGGAGAGGTTTTTGTACTGGCACCACATGGTCAGCTCTCTGACCTCGTCCTTATAGGCTGTCTTATCGTTGTTGGTGATTAGACCTACCACTGCTGTCATCTGCAAACTGAGTGATGGTGTTGGAGTCGTGCCTGGCCATGCAGTCATGAGTGAACAGGGAGTATAGGAGGGGACTGAGCACGCACCCCTGAGGGGCCCCCGTGTTGAGGATCAGTGTGGCAGATGTGTTGTTACCTACCCTTACCACCTGGGGAGGCGGCCCGTCAGGAAGTTCAGGATCCAGTTGCAGAGGGAGGTGTTTAGTCCCAGGGTCCTTAGCTTAGTGATGAGCTTTGAGGGCACTATGGTGTTGAACGCTGAGCTGTAGTCAATGAACAGCATTCTCACATAGGTGTTCCTTTTGTCCAGGTGGGAAAGGGCAGTGCGGAGTGCAATAGAGATTGCATCAAATGTGTATCTGTTAGTGCGGTATGCAAATTGGAGTGGGTCTAGGGTTTCTGGGATAATGGTGTTGATGTGAGCCATGACCAGCCTTTCAAAGCATTTCATGGCTACAGACGTGAGTGCTTCGGGTCGGTAGTCATTTAGGCAGGTTCTTTGTTCTTTGGCACAGGGACCATGGTGGTCTGCTTGAAACAAGTTGGTATTACAGACTCAGACAGGGACATGTTGGTATTACAGACTCAGACAGGGAGAGATTGAAAATGTCAGTGAAGACACTTGCCATTTGGTCAGCGCATGCTCGAAGTACATGTCCTGGTAATCCGTCTGGCCCTGCATCTTTGTGACTGTTGACCTGTTTAAAGGTCTTGCTCACATTTGGTAAAACAAATTTAAGTTTCCCTGCATTAAAGTCCCCCGGCTACTGAGAGCGCCGCCTCTGGGTGAGCGTTTTCTGACTGTGGTGGTATGTAAACAGCTACAAATAATACAGATGAAAACTCTCTCGGTAGGTAGTGTGGTCTACAGCTTATCATGAGATACTCAACCTCGGGCAAGCAAAACCTTGAGACTTCCTTAGATATCGTGCACCAGCTGTTGTTTACATAAATGCATAGGCCCCCGCCCCGTGTCTTACCAGAGGTTGCTGTTCTGTCCTGGCGATATAACCTGCCAGTTATATGTTCTTAATGTCGTCCTTCAGCCACGACTTGGTAGGATAAACAGGCTTTCAGTTCGTCCCTTTTATTTTCCAGCGATTGAACGTTAGCTAGCATGACGGAAGGCAAGGGCAGATTAGCCACTCGTTGCCCGATCTTCACAAGGCACCCTGATCTCTTTCCGGAAAATCTCAGTTTCCT
Source organism: Oncorhynchus tshawytscha (assembly GCF_018296145.1). Classification (NCBI taxonomy): domain Eukaryota; kingdom Metazoa; phylum Chordata; class Actinopteri; order Salmoniformes; family Salmonidae; genus Oncorhynchus; species Oncorhynchus tshawytscha. Next base: position 34,056,606 of record NC_056457.1, on the reverse strand, counting down.
TCTCCAGCGAATCACGGGGATCTGGGCCTGGTCGGGTGTCTGTAGTATCTCCCTCCCGTCCGGCTCATTGAAGGAAAACTCTTCGTCTAGTTTGAGGTGAGTAACCGCTGTTCTGATGTCCAGAATCTCTTTTCGGTCACAAGAGACGGTAGCAGCAACATTATGTACAAAACAAGTTACGAACAACGAGAAAAAACAAACAGAATAGCATGGTTGGTTAAGAGCCAATAAGACGGCAGACTCCAGCGCCATCATTCTGCTATCCACAATGCATCACTGTATCAGATTGAGTCAATGACATACGTCGATGACATAATTGAATCGATGACATACGTCCTGCTGTTAATAGAAGCCCTCTGACAGAGCAGAGGAGACACACTGGAGGATTAGAGATGGCATGTTATATGACCCTGTATAGAGACGAGAGTGAGTGTGTGTAGTGGTGCCATTGAGATGTGCCGGCTGTCATTGTCAAGGTGGCGTTAAGTTACGATGGACACACACACACACACACACACACACGGAGACGGTGCCTGAACAGGGGCCGCTAAGGTCAATGAGAACCAGGCAACCAATCATATCCAACCGTCCAAAGCACTTACGTGCTGTAGGGATGGCAACAGCCAATAAGATCCAACAGCTCAAAGTACTACAGGCTGGGAGGGATGGTAACAGCCAATCAGATCCATTGGGAATATAGTGACTCTCTCTGATTGGGAGAGGGACTCTGCGAATCAGATGGTGTGTTTTAAAAGTAATAGCGATGGACAATGTTAGGGCTGGTTCATAGCAACGACTCTGATGGATGGTCATTTAGAGGTGGGGAGATGCTCATGTTACATATCACCTTAAATGACTTGACTGATGCACAGCGTAGCTAATGTAAGAATACCAATCAAATCCTCTAGCTGGATATTCTGCTGGCAACTCAACGCTAAGCAGGCCAACACTAAGATCTCTAAGCAGCTAAACACTAAGCAGGCCGACACTAAGCAGGCCAACACTAAGACACTTCTCTAAGAAGCAGCTCGACACTAAGCAGGCCGACACTAAGATCTCTAAGCAGCTAAACACTAAGCAGGCCGACACTAAGATCTCTAAGCAGCTAAACACTAAGCAGGCCGACACTAAGATCTCTAAGCAGCTAAACACTAAGCAGGCCAACACTAAGATCTCTAAGCAGCTAAACACTAAGCAGGCCGACACTAAGCAGGCCAACACTAAGACCTCGAAGCAGCTCGACACTAAGCAGGCCGACACTAAGCAGGCCGACACTAAGACCTCGAAGCAGCTAGACACTAAGCAGGCCGACACTAAGCAGGCCAACACTAAGACCTCTAAGCAGCTAAACACTAAGCAGGCCGACACTAAGCAGGCCAACACTAAGACCTCGAAGCAGCTCGACACTAAGCAGGCCGACACTAAGCAGGCCAACACGAAGACCTCTAAGCAGCTCGACACTAAGCAGGCCGACACTAAGCAGGCCAACACTAAGACCTGTAAGCAGCTCGACACTAAGCAGGTCGACATTAAGCAGGCCAACACTAAGACCTCTAAGCAGCTCGACACTAAGCAGGTTGACATTAAACAGGCCAACACTAAGACCTCTAAGCAGCTCGACACTAAGCAGGCCAACACTAAGCAGGCCAACACTAAGACCTGTAAGCAGCTCGACACTAAGCAGGTCGACACTAAGCAGGCCGACACTAAGACCTCGAAGCAGCTCGACATTAAGCAGGCCGGCACTAAGCAGGCCGACACTAAGCAGGCCGGCACTAAGCAGGCCGACACTAAGCAGGCCGACACTAAGCAACTCGACACTAAGCAACTCGACACAAAGCAGGCCAACTCTACGCAGCTCGACACTAAGCAGGCCGACACCAAGCAGGCCGACACCAAGCAGGCCGACACCAAGCAGGCCGTCTCCAGGAACACCAAGCAGGCCGTCTCCAGGAACACCAAGCAGGCCGTCTCCAGGAACACCAAGCAGGCCGTCTCCAGGAACACCAAGCAGGCCGTCTCCAGGAACACCAAGCAGGCCGTCTCCAGGAACACCAAGCAGGCACCAAGAGCAGCACGAGGACATGTGGAGACCCCTGAGAGCACTAGGACATGTAAAGACACCCTCATGGCAATCTTCACAACTCCATAGCGTCATGCCATGTTGTTGTGGATCAGTGTCTTGTCACTCACAGTCCACACAACGATCCTGTTTTGGTCCTACATGACACCATAGTCCTTACGTAGCACTATGAGTCCTGGGCAGAAGTAATTCACTATATAGGGTGTCACAAGGGATGCAGATGAGGCTCCTGACTCTGGGATGAGGCTCCTGACTATGGGATGAGGCTCCTGACTCTGGGATGAGGCTCCTGACTCTGCGATGAGGCTCCTGACTCTGCGATGAGGCTCCTGACTCTGCGATGAGGCTCCTGACTCTGCCGATAATGTCTGTCCTCGTTCACTGGTGGCATATTCAAAGCCATCAAGCTCTTTAAAGAACTGTTTGTCCCCTTCACAGTAATGCAATTCTCTCTCTTTCTCTCTGTCTCCTTCTCTGCCTCTCTCAATTGAATTCAGTAAACTTTATTGACATGTCAAGTTAAATTACTGACATTGTCAAAGTATACATTTTTACAAAAGTGGTGTGACCAACAGCAGTAATACTGGGATTACCTTTATCAGCAACTACAACAACAATATTAATGAGAATAATAATACATTAAAGCAATAGTAGTAGACCAGTCTCAACCTGACTGAGAAGACACATGACCTGGTAGTCGACCAGTCTCAACCTGACTGAGAAGACACATGACATGGTAGTAACCAGTCTCAACCTGACTGAGAAGACACATGACCTGGTTGTAGACCAGTCTCAACCTGACTGAGAAGACACATGACCTGGTAGTAGACCAGTCTCAACCTGACTGAGAAGACACATGACCTGGTAGTAGACCAGTCTCAACCTGACTGAGAAGACACATGACCAGTCTCAACCTGACTGAGAAGACACATGACCTGGTAGTCGACCAGTCTCAACCTGACTGAGAAGACACATGACCTGGTAGTAGATCAGTCTCAACCTGACTGAGAAGACACATGACCTGGTAGTAGATCAGTCTCAACCTGACTGAGAAGACACATGACCTGGTAGTGGATCAGTCTCAACCTGACTGAGAAGACACATGACCTGGTAGTGGATCAGTCTCAACCTGACTGAGAAGACACATGACCTGGTAGTAGACCAACCTGACTGAGAAGACACATGACCTGGTAGTAGACCAGTCTCAACCTGACTGAGAAGACACATGACCTGGTAGTAGACCAGTCTCAACCTGACTGAGAAGACACATGACCTGGTAGTCGACCAGTCTCAACCTGACTGAGAAGACACATGACCTGGTAGTAGACCAGTCTCAACCTGACTGAGAAGACATATGACCTGGTAGTAGATCAGTCTCAACCTGACTGAGAAGACACATGACCTGGTAGTAGACCAGTCTCAACCTGACTGAGAAGACACATGACCTGGTAGTAGACCAGTCTCAACCTGACTGAGAAGACACATGACCTGGTAGTTCTCAACCTGACTGAGAAGACACATGACCTGGTGTAGATCAGTCTCAACCTGACTGAGAAGACACATGACCTGGTGGTAGACCAGTCTCAACCTGACTGAGAAGACACATGACCTGGTAGTAGACCAGTCTCAACCTGACTGAGAAGACACATGAGCTGGTAGTAGATCAGTCTCAACCTGACTGAGAAGACACATGACCAGGTAGTGGATCAGTCTCAACCTGACTGAGAAGACGCATGACCTGGTAGTAGACCAAACTAAATGGGAAATATTATTGACATTATTATACGTTTCACTGGATGTCCCTCAGGTTGTGGCAGGAGGACACATATTTGGCTTTTCACCCAATAAATACTACATTTTTTCTTAATATTTTATAGTTACACCCCTCAGCCTGGTTTCTTCCTAGGTTCTGGCCTTTCTAGGGAGTTTTTCCTAGCCACCGTGCTTCAACACCAGCATTACTTGCTGTTTGGGGTTTTATGGCTGGGTTTCTGTACAGCACTTTTTGATATCAGCTGATGTACGAAGGGCTTTATAAATACATTTGATTTGATAGTTTCAAATTCTTTGTACTGAATGATAATTTGGGGAAATAAATATTCTCTTATGTCTAACTCTCCCCTGGAGCAGAGTGAGCACAGCCTGTCTCTCTGGGCAGCCAGGCTTTCTTTCTCTCTCTCTCTCTGACCCCCTCTCTCTCGCTCTCTCTTTCTTCCCCACTCTCTCTCTGCCCCCTCTCTCTTTCTGCCCCCTCTCTGCCCCCCTCTCTTTCTGCCCCTCTCTCTCTGCCCCCCTCTCTCTCTCTCTTTCTGCATCTCTCTGCCTCTCCACAGCTTTGATTTCACTTATTGCTGCAACACAGACCCTGCTGTCATTAGGCTTAAGTAGGCCAATGCAATCCAGCAGGGAGATTGGCGCTAGCTAGAGCAACGGGTAACTCCTCCCTTTTGACATGTGCTGGCTGGCACTACGCTAGGCTAACGCTAGCTGAGCCATCTTATGGTACTGCTGTTCTGTGCTGTTCAGTCTTATGTAATGGTTGAGAACAGAACACAGTGTGCTGTGGCCGTTACCATGGTTAACTGTGGCTCGGAGTTTAACACAACACACTGTACTGCACCGGTCTGGCCGTCTGGCTGTTGCTCTCCCTCACTTGTTTCTCCCTAGCTCTTGCTCTAGCTGTCTTGCACCCCCCCTCTCTCTCTCTATCCCTCTCCCTCTGTCTAGTACCTAACTGACCTGTCTGGTAGGACTGAACCAGAGAATCTACTGCGGTCGCTGGCTGAACAATTGTATGGAGAGGAGAGACATCAGTATACATCGCTGTGAAAACGTATTTCCCCCCTTTTTTCAAATGTTCTCTATTTTTGCATATTTCTGAAACTGAATGTTATCGAATATTGGCTGAAGATCTGAGGTGCTTCTACACCTGCATTGCTTGCTGTTTGGGGGTTTTAGGCTGGGTTTCTGTACAGCACTTTGAGATATCAGCTGATGTACGAATGGGCTATATAAATAAATTTGATTTGATAAAGGGAATCTGAGTGAAAAAAAATAACACAACAATGACTTATTTCATTTACTTCATAAACTAAGTTATGCAACACCCACAATGCCCTTGTGTGAAAAAGTAAATTGCCTCCTTAACACTCGGTGACTGGTTGTGCCACTTTTAGCTGCAATGACTCCAACCAAACACTTCCTGTAGTTATTAATCACTCTCTCACGTCGCTGCGGAGGAATTTTGTCCCTCTCTTTTCCATACGGAACTGCTTTAACTCAGCAATATTTGTGGGTTTTTAAGCATAAACTGCTCTTTTCAAGTCCCACCACAACATCTCAATTGGGATTATGTCTGGACTTTGAAAACACAGTCAACATGAAAATGTTTAAAAAGCAACACATTTGAAGTTTTGGAATGGACTAGTCAAAGTCCAGACCTAATCCCAATTGAGATGATGTGGCAGGACTTGAAATGAGTAGGTTGTGCTTGGAAACCCACAAATCAAATTATATTGGTCACATACACATGGTTAGCAGATGTTAATGCGAGTGTAGTGAAATGCTTGTGCTTCTAGATCCAACAGTGCAGTAATATCTAACAAGTCATCTAACATTTCCACAACAACTACCTTATACACACAATCTAGTAAAGGAATGAGATGAGAATATATAAGTATAAATATGTGGATGAGCAGTGACAGAGTGGCTGAGATGCAATAGATACTAAAGAATAGTACACAGTATATACATATGAGATATGTAAACATTACTTAAAGTGTCATTATGTCGCTGAGTTAAAGCAGCTCTGCATAGAAGGACAGGTAGCCTAGTGGTGAGAGCGTTGGGCCAGTAACCAGCAGGTAGCCTAGTGGTTAGAGCGTTGGGCCAGTAACCAGCAGGAAGCCTAGTGGTTAGAGTGTTGGGCCAGTAACCAGCAGGAAGGCTAGTGGTGAGAGCGTTGGGCCAGTAACCAGCAGGAAGCCTAGTGGTTAGAGCGTTGGGCCAGTAACCAGCTGGAAGCCTAGTGGTTAGAGTGTTGGGCCAGTAACCAGCAGGAAGGCTAGTGGTGAGAGCGTTGGGCCAGTAACCAGCAGGAAGCCTAGTGGTTAGAGCGTTGGGCCAGTAACCAGCTGGAAGGCTAGTGGTTAGAGCATTGGGCCAGTAACCAGCTGGAAGGCTAGTGGTTAGAGCATTGGGCCAGTAACCAGCTGGAAGCCTAGTGGTTAGTGCGTTGGGCCAGTAACCAGCAGGAAGCCTAGTGGTTAGAGCGTTGGGCCAGTAACCAGCAGGAAGCCTAGTGGTTAGAGCATTGGGCCAGTAACCAGCAGGAACCCTAGTGGTTAGAGCGTTGGGCCAGTAACCAGCAGGAAGCCTAGTGGTTAGAGCGTTGGGCCAGTAACCAGCAGGAAGCCTAGTGGTTAGAGCGTTGGGCCAGTAACCAGCAGGAAGCCTAGTGGTTAGAGCGTTGGGCCAGTAATCAGCAGGAAGCCTAGTGGTTAGAGTGTTGGGCCAGTAACCAGCAGGAAGGCTAGTGGTGAGAGCGTTGGGCCAGTAACCAGCAGGAAGCCTAGTGGTTAGAGTGTTGGGCCAGTAACCAGCAGGAAGGCTAGTGGTGAGAGCGTTGGGCCAGTAACCAGCAGGAAGCCTAGTGGTTAGAGCGTTGGGCCAGTAACCAGCTGGAAGGCTAGTGGTTAGAGCGTTGGGCCAGTAACCAGCTGGAAGGCTAGTGGTTAGAGCGTTGGGCCAGTAACCAGCTGGAAGCCTAGTGGTTAGAGCGTTGGGCCAGTAACCAGCAGGTAGCCTAGTGGTTAGAGCGTTGGGCCAGTAACCAGCAGGAAGCCTAGTGGTTAGAGCATTGGGCCAGTAACCAGCAGGTAGCCTAGTGGTTAGAGCATTGGGCCAGTAACCAGCAGGAAGGCTAGTCGTTAGAGCATTGGGCCAGTAACCGAAAGGTTCCTGGATCGAATTGAGCTGACAAGGTAAAAATCTGTCATTTTGCAGCGGTAATACGACTGGTGGGATGCCAGTGGTGGGATGGTGGGATGCCAGTGGTGGGATGATGGGATGCCAGTGGTGGGATGATGGGATGCCAGTGGTGGGATGATGGGATGCCAGTGGTGGGATGATGGGATGCCAGTGGTGGGATGATGGGATGCCAGTGGTGGGATGATGGGATGCCAGTGGTGGGATGATGGGATGCCAGTGGTGGGATGATGGGATGCCAGTGGTGGGATGGTGGGATGCCAGTGGTGGGATGGTGGGATGCCAGTGGTGGGATGATGGGATGCCAGTGGTGGGATGATGGGATGCCAGTGGTGGGATGGTGGGATGCCAGTGGTGGGATGATGGGATGCCAGTGGTGGGATGATGGGATGCCAGTGGTGGGATGATGGGATGCCAGTGGTGGGATGATGGGATGCCAGTGGTGGGATGCCAGTGGTGGGATGATGGGATGCCAGTGGTGGGATGATGGGATGCCAGTGGTAGGATAGTGGGATGCCAGTAGTGGGATGGTGGGATGCCAGTGGTGGGATGGTGGGATGCCATTGGTGGGATGATGGGATGCCAGTGGTGGGATGATGGGATGCCAGTGGTGGGATGCCAGTGGTGGGATGCCAGTGTTGGGATGCCAGTGGTGGGATGCCAGTGGTGGGATGATGGGATGCCAGTGGTGGGATGATGGGATGCCAGTGGTGGGATAGTGGGATGCCAGTAGTGGGATGGTGGGATGCCAGTGGTGGGATGGTGGGATGCCATTGGTGGGATGATGGGATGCCAGTGGTGGGATGATGGGATGCCAGTGGTGGGATGCCAGTGGTGGGATGCCAGTGTTGGGATGCCAGTGGTGGGATGCCAGTGGTGGGATGATGGGATGCCAGTGGTGATGGGATGCCAGTGGTGGGATGATGGGATGATGGGATGCCAGTGGTGGGATGATGGGATGCCAGTGGTGGGATGATGGGATGCCAGTGGTGGGATGATGGGATGCCAGTGGTGGGATGATGGGATGCCAGTGGTGGGATGGTAGGATGCCAGTGGTGGGATGATGGGATACCAGTGGTGGGATGGTGGGATGCCAGTGGTGGGATGATGGGATGCCAGTGTTGGGATCTTGGGATGCCAGTGGTGGGATGCTAGTGGTGGGATGATGGGATGCCAGTGGTGGGATGCCAGTGCTGGGATGCCAGTGGTGGGATGGTGGGATGCCAGTGGTGGGATGATGGGATGCCAGTGGTGGGATGATGGGATGCCAGTGGTGGGATGATGGGATGCCAGTGGTGGGATGATGGGATGCCAGTGGTGGGATGATGGGATGCCAGTGGTGGGATGATGGGATGCCAGTGGTGGGATGATGGGATGCCAGTGGTGGGATGCCAGTGGTGGGATGATGGGATGCCAGTGGTGGGATGATGGGATGCCAGTGGTAGGATAGTGGGATGCCAGTAGTGGGATGGTGGGATGCCAGTGGTGGGATGGTGGGATGCCATTGGTGGGATGATGGGATGCCAGTGGTGGGATGATGGGATGCCAGTGGTGGGATGCCAGTGGTGGGATGCCAGTGGTGGGATGCCAGTGGTGGGATGATGGGATGCCAGTGGTGGGATGATGGGATGCCAGTGGTGGGATAGTGGGATGCCAGTAGTGGGATGGTGGGATGCCAGTGGTGGGATGGTGGGATGCCATTGGTGGGATGATGGGATGCCAGTGGTGGGATGATGGGATGCCAGTGGTGGGATTCCAGTGGTGGGATGCCAGTGTTGGGATGCCAGTGGTGGGATGCCAGTGGTGGGATGATGGGATGCCGATGATGGGATGCCAGTGGTGGGATGATGGGATGATGGGATGCCAGTGGTGGGATGATGGGATGCCAGTGGTGGGATGATGGGATGCCAGTGGTGGGATGATGGGATGCCAGTGGTGGGATGATGGGATGCCAGTGGTGGGATGGTAGGATGCCAGTGGTGGGATGATGGGATACCAGTGGTGGGATGGTGGGATGCCAGTGGTGGGATGATGGGATGCCAGTGTTGGGATCTTGGGATGCCAGTGGTGGGATGCTAGTGGTGGGATGATGGGATGCCAGTGGTGGGATGCCAGTGCTGGGATGCCAGTGCTGGGATGCCAGTGGTGGGATGGTGGGATGCCAGTGGTGGGATGGTGGGATGCCAGTGGTGGGATGCCAGTGGTAGGATGTCTCACTCTCGTCTCAGTCAACAAACTGTCTCACTCTCGTCTCAGTCAACAAACTGTCTCACTTTCCCCCCCCCCCCGCCGTCTCTTCATCTCTCGTACCGTCTCGCTCTCTCTCAGTACTCCAGCGCTCTCGTTTCAGTCTCTCTGGGGAGAGTGGCACCATCAGAAGGAAATAATTGAATCTGTTTCTCCGCTCCACTTTCACTCGTTCCTCGTTCCTCCTGCGTTGGATCAACCGGTGTCACCGGCGTTAGAAGGCACATCTGAACGTGTGTGTGTGTGCGTCTGTGTAAACACCTCATAGCCCAACAGCCAGTTCACTTGGTGAGGATATTCCCAAGATTCCCCTACACTTTGGAGCTCAGAGTCAGACTACCCCCATAATTGATCACTGGGGTTATCTGTCACTTGTGCGAAGTTGTCTTGCTATATCTCTAAACTCTGTTCTGTTTGTGATACAGTGAATTTGGAAAGTATTCAGACCTCTTGACTTTTTCCACATTTTGTTACGTTACAGCCTTATTCTAAAATGGATAAATTAGTTCAGTTTTTTCTCATCAATCTGCACACAATACCCCATAATGACAAAGCAAAACAGGTTTTTAGAAATGTTTGCAGACGTATTAAAAATAAAAAACAGAAATATCACATTTAAATAAGTATTCAGACCCTTTACTCAGTACTTTGTTGAAGCACCTTTAGCAGCGATTACAGCATCGAGTCTTCCTGGGTGTGACGCTACAAGCTTGGCAAACCTGTATTTAGGGAGTTTCTCCTATTCTTCTCTGCAGATCCTCTCAAACTCTGTCAGGTTGGATGGGGAGTGTCGCTGCACAGCTATTCTCAGGTCTCTCCACAGATTTGATAGGGTTCAAGTCAGGGCTCTGGCTGGACCACTCACGGACATTCAGAGACTTGTCCCGAAGCCACTCCTGCGTTGTCTTGGCTGTGTGCTTAGGGTGGTTGTCCTATTGGAAGGTGAACCTTCGCCTCAGTCTGAGGTCCTGAGCGCTCTGGAGCAGGTTTTGTCAAGGATCTCTCTGTACTTTTCTTTGTTTATCTTTCCTTCGCTCCTGACTAGTTTCCCAGTCCCTGCCGCTGAAAAACCTCCCCACAGCATGATTCTGCCACCACCATGCTTCACCGTAGGGATGGTGCCAGGTTTCCTCCAGATGTGACGCTTGGCATTCAAGCCAAAGAGTTACATTTTGGTTTCATCAGACCAGACAATCCTGTTTCTCATGGTCTAAGAATCATTTAAGTGTCTTCTGGCAAAGTCCCAGCTGTGCCGTTTACTGATGAGTGGCTTCCGTCTGGCCACTCTACCATAAATAACTGATTGGTGGAGTGCCGCAGAGCTGGGTGTCCTTCTGGAAGGTTGTCTCATCTCCACAGAGGAACTCTAGAGCTCTTTCAGAGTGACCATCGGGTTCCCTGACCCAAGGCCCTTCTCCCCCGATTGCTCAGTTTGGCTGGGCGGCCAGCTCTAGGAAGAGTCTTGGTGGTTCCAAACTTCTTCCATTTAAGAATGATGGAGGACACTGTGTTCATGGGGACCTTCAATGCTGCAGAAATGTTTTGGTACCCTTCCCCAGATCTGTGTCTCGAGACAGTCCTGTCTCTGAGATCTACGGACAATTCATTTGAGCTCATGGCTTGGTTTTTGCTCTGACATGCTCTGTCAACTGTGGGACCTTTAAATAGACAGGCGTGCCTTTCCAAATCATGTCCAGTCAGTTGAATTTACCACAGCTGGTCTCCAAGTTGTAGAAACATCTAAAGGAAGATCAATGGAAGCAGGATGCACCTGAGCTCAATTTTGAGTCTCATAGCAAAGGGTCTGAATACTTTTTTCTAACATTTCCTAAAAACATTTGGTCATGTAGAGGGTATTGTGTGTAGATTCATTATACTGTTTAATTTCATTTAAATCATTTTAGAATAAGGCTGTACCTTAACAAAGTGTGGAAGAAGTGAAGGGGTCTGAATACTTTCCGAATGCAAGTCTAAACTCTGTTCTGTGTGAAATAAGTCTAAACTCTGTTCTGTGTGTTCCCTGTAACAGACGCTGATATGCAGTGAGGATGAGTGGCGTTGGTGAAAACCCCTCGAACCCTGCTGCCAGGGCCGAGTCGCGGAAACGCAAGGAATGTTCCTCTGACCTGTTGGGTCCCAGGTAGGAACAGCTGTCTTTACTATGCTAAATCTACTAAACTCTACTCTACTATACTAAACGTTACTATACTAAACTCTACTATACTGAACTCTACTATACTAAATTTTACAATACTGAACTATACTATACTGAACTCTACTATAGTAAACTTTACTATACTAAACTCTACTATACTGAACTCCACTATACTGAACTCTACTATACTGAACTCTACTATACTGAACTCTACTACACTCTACTAAACTTTACTATACTAAACTCTACTATACAGAACTCTACTCTACTATACTGAACTCTACTATACTGAACTATACTAAACTATACTAAACTAGACTATACTAAACTCTACTAAACTTTACTCTACTATACTAAACTTTACTATACTGAACTCTACTATACGGAACTCTACTATACGGAACTCTACTATACGGAACTCTACTATACGGAACTCTACTATACTGAACACTACTATACTGAACACTACTATACTATACTGAACTCTACTATACTATACTAAACTCGACTATACTGCACTCTACTATACTGCACTCTACTATACTGCACTCTACTATACTGAACTCTACTATACTGAACTCTACTATACTGAACTCTACTATACTGAACTCTACTAAACTGTACTATACTAAACTCTACTATACAGAACTCTACTATACTAAACTCTACTATACGGAACTCTACTATACGGAACTCTACTATACTGAACTCTACTATACTGAACTCTACTATACTGAACTCTACTATACTGAACTCTACTATACTAAACTCTACTATACTGCACTCTACTATACTGAACTCTATTATACTGAACTCTACTAAACTCTACTAAACTTTACTATACTAAACTCTACTATACTAAACTCTACGATACTGAACTCTACTATACTGAACTCTACTATACTAAACTAGACTAAACTAGACTATACTAAACTCTACTAAACTCTACTCTACTATACTAAACTTTACGATACTAAACACTACTATACTAAACTATACTATACTGAACTCTACTATACTAAACTCTACGATACTGAACTCTACTGAACTCTACTATACTAAACTAGACTATACTAAACTCTACTCTACTATACTAAACTTTACTATACTAAACTCTGCTATACTAAACTAAATGGAACTCTACTCTACCGTACTAAACTCTACTATACTAAACTAAATGGAACTCTACTCTACCGTACTAAACTCTACTATACTAAACTAAATGGAACTCTACTTTACCATACTAAACTCTACTAAACTAAATGGAACTCTACTCTACCGTACTAAACTCTACTAAACTAAATAGAACTCTACTCTACCATACTAAACTCTACTAAACTAAATGGAACTCTACTCTACCGTACTAAACTCTACTATACTAAACTAAATGGAACTCTACTTTACCATACTAAACTCTACTATACTAAACTAAATGGAATTCTACTCTATCATACTAAACTCTACTAAACTAAATGGAACTCTACTTTACCATACTAAACTCTGCTATACTAAACTAAATTGAACTCTACTCTACCGTACTAAACTCTACTATACTAAACTAAATGGAACTCTACTCTACCGTACTAAACTCTGCTATACTAAACTAAATTGAACTCTACTCTACCGTACTAAGCTCTACTATACTAAACTAAATAGAACTCTACTCTACCATACTAAACTCTACTAAACTAAATGGAACTCTACTTTACCATACTAAACTCTACTATACTAAACTAAATGGAACTCTACTCTACCATACTAAACTCTACTAAACTAAATGGAACTCTACTTTACCATACTAAACTCTACTATACTAAACTAAACGGAACTATACTCTACCATACTAAACTGTACTATACTAAACTAAATGGAACTCTACTCTACCATACTAAACTCTACTAAACTAAATGGAACTACTTTACCATACTAAACTCTACTATACTAAACTAAATGGAACTATACTCTACCATACTAAACTCTACTATACTAAACTAAATTGAACTCTACTAAACTAAACGGAACTCTACTTTACTATACTAAACTAAATGGAACTCTACTCTACCATACTAAACTCTACTATACTAAACTAAATTGAACTCTACTAAACTAAACGGAACTCTACTTTACTATACTAAACTAAATGGAACTCTACTCTACCATACTAAACTCTACTATGCTAAACTAAATGGAACTCTACTCTACCATACCAAACTCTACTAAACTACTTTGCTCTCATTCTAACGTACTATAGGCAACTCAAACACTAGAGACTGAGCACTGCTCCAAGTCTACACAGTACCTTCAGGATGCTATAGGCCTGCTAGTGGAGTTATAAACTACTTATCATAAGCCTAACTTTATGTAAGAGGCCAGACCTGATTATTTAACTAAACGTACAGTTAAATAAGGCTGACATGGCTGACCGCCTGGCTGACTCGGCTGACCGATTGGCTGGCTGACCGATTGGCTGGCTGACCGATTGGCTGGTTGGCTGATCATGATTATGATGGTTGCCAACCCTATAGTTCTGTCATGATTATAACTCTGGTACGACACCTGTCTACTGTTTCCTAATTATTGGTGTATGAATCAGGTGCTACCGGTTCATCGAGGCACAGACAAACAGACTCCTAAACAGCTTCTATCCCCTGACAACTAATGCTCTCCCTCACACCTACACTGCTGCTAAAATGATTATTGATTAGTTTATTACTTTCACTACACTGCTGTTTGCTGATTTCAGTTCCCATTATAATCTATCTATTTATCCTGCTTCTGGTCACACTTACTCCTGTTTACATACACAGTGCATTCAGAAAGTATTCAGACCCATTGACTTATTACACATTTTGTTACATTACAGCCTTATTCTAAAATTGATTTAAATATCCCCCCCCCCCTCATCAATCTACACACAATATCCCATAATGACAAAGAAAAACACTTTTTTGCAAATGTATAAACAAAAACAATCCAGATATATCAATTTTTTACATAAGTATTCAGACCCTTTACTCAGTACTTTGTTGAAGCACCTTTGGCAGAGATTACAGCATCAAATGTTATTGGGTTTGACGCTACAAGCTTGGCAAACCTGTATTTGTGCAGATCCTCTCAAGCTCTGTAAGGATGGTTGGGGAGCATCGCTGCACAGCTATTTTCAGGTCTCTCCAGAGATGCTTGATAGAGTTCAAGACTGGCTCTGGCTGGGCCGTTCAAGGACATTCAGAGACGTGTCCCGAAGCCACTGCTGCGTTGTCCTGGCTGTGTGCTTAGGGTCGTTGTCCTGTTGAAAGGTCTGAGGTCATGAGTGCTCTGGAGCAGGTTTTCATCAAGGATTTCTCTGTAGTTACTCTGTTCATCTTTCCCTCGATCCTGACTAGTCTCCCAGTCCCTGCCGCAGAAAACATCCCCACAGCATGATGCTGCCACCACCATGCTTCATCGTAGTGATGCTGCCACCACCATGCTTCATCGTAGTGATGCTGCCACCACCATGCTTCATCATAGTGATGCTGCCACCACCATGCTTCAGCGTAGTGATGCTGCCACCACCATGCTTCAGCGTAGTGATGCTGCCACCACCATGCTTCATCGTAGTGATGCTGCCACCACCATGCTTCATCGTAGTGATGCTGCCACCACCATGCTTCATCGTAGTGATGCTGCCACCACCATGCTTCATCGTAGTGATGCTGCCACCACCATGCTTCATCGTAGTGATGCTGCCACCACCATGCTTCATCGTAGTGATGCTGCCACCACCATGCTTCATCGTAGTGATGCTGCCACCACCACCATACTTCATCGTAGAGATGCTGCCACCACCATGCTTCATCGTAGTGATGCTGCCACCACCATGCTTCATCGTAGTGATGCTGCCACCACCATGCTTCATCGTAGAGATGGTGGCAGGTTTCCTCCAGACGTGACTCTTGTCAATTAGGCCAAGGAGTTCAATCTTGCTTTTATCAGACCAGCCAATCTTTCTTCTCATGGTCTGAGTCCATTAGGTGCCTTTTGGCAAACTCCAAGCTGTCATGTACCTTTTTTACTACAGGTAACACATTGGACAGCTAAGCACAGTTCTATCAGTGTGAACAGAGTCAGGAATGTGAAGCTAATGCTCTACTTTCTCTCTCTACGTGTCTCTCTCTCTTTGTCTGTCTGACTCTCTGTATTTCTCCCTGTCTGTCTGTCTCTTTCTAACCGTCTCCCTCTCTTGGTCTCTCTATATCTGTCCCTACCCCCCTCCCTGTCTCCTCAGCCCCAAACAAAGCATCGAGAAGAGAAACCGCGAGCATGAAAACAAGTACATTGAGGAGCTGGCCGAGCTGATCTTCGCTAACTTCAACGACATCGATAACTTCAACGTCAAACCAGACAAATGTGCTATCCTCAAGGAGACTGTCAAACAGATACGACAGATCAAGGAGCAAGGTA
The DNA here is from genome assembly GCF_018296145.1 of Oncorhynchus tshawytscha. Taxonomy (NCBI): domain Eukaryota; kingdom Metazoa; phylum Chordata; class Actinopteri; order Salmoniformes; family Salmonidae; genus Oncorhynchus; species Oncorhynchus tshawytscha. The sequence goes on along the minus strand of NC_056457.1, from coordinate 34,040,692 downwards.
CAATACACTGGTACAACACTACAATACACTGCACTGCAATACACTGCACTACAATACACTGGTACAACACTACAATACACTGCACTGCAATACACTGCACTACAATACACTGGTACAGCACTACAATACAATACACTGGTACAGCACTACACTGCACTGCAATACACTGCACTACAATACACTGGTACAGCACTGCACTACAATACACTGGTACAGCACTACAATACAATACACTGGTACAGCACTACACTACACTACAATACACTACACTACAATACAATACAATACACTGCACTGCACTACACTACAATACACTACAATACACTACAATACACTACAATGCACTACACTACACTACACTACACTACAATACAATACAATACACTGCACTGCACTACAATACACTACAATACAATACACTACAATACACTACAATACAATACACTACACTGCACTACAATACACTACAATACAATACAATACACTACAATACACTACAATACACTACAGTACAATACACTGCACTGCTCTATACTACAATACAATACAATACACTACACTACAATACACTGCACTACACTACAATACAATACACTGCACTACACTACTCTCTACACTACAATGCACTACACTACAATACAATACACTACAATACTCTGCACTACACTACAATACACTACACTACACTACAATACTCTGCACTACATTACACTATAATACACAACAATACACTACAATACACTACACTACACTACACTACATTGTGCTACACTACACTACAATAAACTACAATACACTACACTACACTACAATAAACTACAATACTCTACACTACACTACACTACAATACACTACAATACTCTGCACTACAATACTCTACACTACACTGCACTACACTACAATACACTACACTACACTACACTACAATACACTACAATACACTACACTACAATACTCTACACTACACTACACTGCACTACACTACGATACTCTACACTACACTACACTAGACTACACTGCACTACACTACAATACACTGCACTACACTACAATACTCTACACTGCACTACACTACACTACACTACACTAGACTAGACTACACTACACTACAATACAATACACTACACTACATTGCGCTACACTGCAATACACTGCACTACACTACACTACAATACTTGCTTTATTGGTCCATTTTTGTTGTTGTTACAGTCACAGTACCCAATGGCTGCATTTACACAGACAGCCCAATTCCATGCAAAATCAATGACCACACACAGTTACTGTGTTGACTTGAAACCTGCTGAGCTGTCCGTCGTGTTAGGTAGTGCCAGGGAGGCAGTAGTCTGTAGTGTTCAGAAACACTGTCTGTGTCTGTGGTTGTTTGTGACTCAGACCAATGGGTATCTGTATTTAACTTGGCACACCTACACGGCTGCTAAAAATGATTATGGCCCCTAGACCAACCGCTCAAGAAGGAAATTGTCCCGCGGCTGAATCTAGTCGATAATCCATACATTATGATATAAAGAAAATATATTTCAGAAGAACAGAATATGAGTCGTCTACTGTATGTTATCTGGCTATAGACTGTAGGCCTGTTCATTTATCAGACTAGATACTGTATGTTATCTGGCTATAGACTGTAGGCCTGTTCATTTATCAGACTAGATACTGTATGTTATCTGGCTATAGACTGTAGGCCTGTTCATTTATCAGACTAGATACTGTATGTTATCTGGCTATAGACTGTAGGCTTGTTCATTTAGCTGACTAGATACTGTATGTTATCTGGCTATAGACTGTTCATTTATCAGACTAGATACTGTATGTTATCTGGCTATAGACTGTAGGCTTGTTCATTTATCAGACTAGATACTGTATGTTATCTGGCTATAGACTGTAGGCCTGTTCATTTATCAGACTAGATACTGTATGTTATCTGGCTATAGACTGTAGGCTTGTTCATTTATCAGACTAGATACTGTATGTTATCTGGCTATAGACTGTAGGCCTGTTCATTTATCAGACTAGATACTGTATGTTATCTGGCTATAGACTGTAGGCTTGTTCATTTATCAGACTAGATACTGTATGTTATCTGGCTATAGACTGTAGGCCTGTTCATTTATCAGACTAGATACTGTATGTTATCTGGCTATAGACTGTAGGCTTGTTCATTTATCAGACTAGATACTGTATGTTATCTGGCTATAGACTGTAGGCTTGTTCATTTAGCTGACTAGATACTGTATGTTATCTGGCTATAGACTGTAGGCCTGTTCATTTATCAGACTAGATACTGTATGTTATCTGGCTATAGACTGTAGGCCTGTTCATTTATCAGACTAGATACTGTATGTTATCTGGCTATAGACTGTAGGCCTGTTCATTTATCAGACTAGATACTGTATGTTATCTGGCTATAGACTGTAGGCCTGTTCATTTATCAGACTAGATACTGTATGTTATCTGACTATGCTCTATGATATAGACTGTAGGTTTGTTCATTTAGCTGACAAGATATGTTATCAGTCCTGTGTCATTATTTTATAATGATTTATGATTTTATATTAAGAATAATAAAAATGAATTTCGCTGAATAAAATACAATGGATATTTGTCCCCTTTCCAGAGCGAGAGTGGGCAGATATGAAGCCTATGTAGAGCATAAAAGTGATCATTTGAAACAGGCCCTATATGCTAGATGTACAGTTATTTGGCAACTTTCATTTTGAATTATACAAACCTTTAGAATGTTTTGTTACTTCATTTATTTAACCAGGAACAAGTTCTCATTTACAACTGCGCCTTGGCCAAAGAGAACGCAAAGGAGTGCGACACAAACAACAACAACAGAGTTACTATAATGTCTTAGAAATCAGAACAGATATGGATGGGCTGCATGATGCGACTGTAGACTTGAGGATTTGAGAAAGTAAAAAGAAGTAGCTTGCTTACCTCAGGCTGCACACTGATCAGACTTTTCTCAATTTAATCTTGTCTTTACTAATATGTAAAATTAGTTTTAGATTTAGAATGACCCATTATCACACGAACAGGAACACATTTCATTCATATGCACCGGAATATTGAATAGAGTCCAGTTTCCCACCGGTATGTTTTTCACTCGTGTTGGGTCGTCTACTCCGGTAATTTCGCTGCGCCACAGGTGATTTATTTTTTTTCCTCCACCTAAAACTCTGTATGCCATGGGTTCTCCAACCTTGTTCCTGCAGCTACCCAGTGCTTCATGTGGGAAACCAAGTGAAATATGTTCAGGAACATCGACAGTAACATGTTTTCACAACAAAACATATTTCATGAAACTGTTGACAGCCGTTCTCTCTGCGCGCCGGAGAAAGGAATGAAGGAAAGAGGGTAGGAGATTTAAACGCACGTTGGTGATATATTCCGTAGAGCCAAAGATAACGTGTCAGTCTAATTATCTATGTATCTTTAAAGTACTATTAGTAGGCTGTTCAAAATGTAAAACAAATTCGCAATAATTGTAGGCTAAATCTGAATTTGTTTAATTTAGGCTAAATCTGAATTTGTTTAATTTAGGCTAAATCTGAATTTGTTTAATTTAGGCTAAATCTGAATTTGTTTAATTTAGGCTAAATCTGAATTTGTTTAATTTAGGCTAAAACTGAATTTGTTTAATTTAGGCTAAATCTGAATTTGTTTAATTTAGGCTAAAACTGAATTTGTTTAATTTAGGCTAAATCTGAATTTGTTTAATTTAATTGGTGACTTGTTTTGATGTGATTTTCAATGCATTTATATTGATGTCAGAGTGGTTAGAGGTACAGTAGAGCCCTGAGTACCAGACCATTAGGACCTGATGGAGGGACACTAGAGCCCTGAGTACCAGGCCATTAGGACCCGATGAATTGACAGTAGAGCCCTGAGTACCAGGCCATTAGGACCGGATGGAGGGACAATAGAGCCCTGAGTACCAGGCCATTAGGACCCGATTAATTGACAGTAGAGCCCTGAGTACCAGGCCATTAGGACCGGATGGAGGGACAATAGAGCCCTGAGTACCAGGCCATTAGGACCCAATGAATTGACAGTAGAGCCCTGAGTACCAGTCCATTAGGACCTGATGGAGGGACAGTAGAGCCCTAAGTACCAGGCCATTAGGACCTGATGGAGGGACAGTAGAGCTCTAAGTACCAGGCCATTAGGACCTGATGGAGGGACAGTAGAGCTCTAAGTACCAGGCCATTAGGACCTGATGGCCGGACAGTAGAGCTCTAAGTACCAGGCCATTAGGACCTGATGGAGGGACAGTAGAGCTCTAAGTACCAGGCCATTAGGACCTGATGGAGGGATAATAGGGTCTTGGCATCACCAATCATCTGAACATTTAGTCTGGACCACATCACATCAACTGATCTGTCCTTTGGTAGCCATTCATGAAAATCCCAGGAAGGCGCTACCTATTTAATACATGAATTTAGTCGTCTAACTTATGTTCTTTTGAGTGTTTCTTATCTCAGCACATCATCTGTACATTCTCCTTAAATTGGTGGATTGTCAACATGGTGGATTTTATACAACTACAGTGCATTCATAAAGTTTTCACACCCATTGACCTTTCCCACTTTTCCCACGTTTTGTTGAATAAAGAAGGTATTTCAGGGTTTTTTAACGTTTTTTTTTTACACACTTGCAAAAATGTCTACAAAAACAGAATTAAATAAAATAATTTCTACACACAACACCCCATAACGACAAAGCAAAATCTGTTTTTTTAGACAGTTTTACAAGTGTGTTAAAAAAAAACGTTAAAAAAACTGAAATACCTTCTTTATTCAAACCCTTTGCTATGAGGCTCGAAATTGACTTCAGGTGTATCCTGTTTCCATTGATCATCCTTGTGATGTTTCTATAACTTGATTGGAGTCCACCTGTGGTAAATTCAATTGATTGGACATGATTTGTAAAGGCACACACCTGTCTAATATAAGGTATCACAGTTGATAGTGCATGTCAGAGCAAAAACCAAGCCATGAGGTTGAAGGAATTGTCCGTAGAGCTAAGAGACCGGACTGTGTCGAGGCACAGATCTGGGGAAGGCTATGAAAACATTTCTACAGCATTTGAAGGTCCCCAAGAACACAGTGGCCTCCATCATTCTTAAATGAAAGAAGTTTGGAACCACCAAGACTCTTCCTAGAGCTGGCCGCCCGGCCAAACTGAGCAATCGGGGGAGAAGGGCCTTGGGTCAGGGAGGTGACCAAGAACCAGATGGTCACTCTGAAAGAGCTCTAGAGTTCCTCTGTGGAGATGAGAGAACCTTCCCGAAGGACAACAATTTCTGCAGCACTCCACCAACCAGGCCTTTTATGTTAGAGTGGCCAGATTGAAGGACACATGACAGCCCGCTTGGAGTTTGCCAGAAGACACCTAAAGGACTCTCAGACCATGAGAAACAAGATTGTCTGGTCTGATGAAACCAAGATGGAACTGTTTGGCCTGAATGCCAAGCGTCACGTTTGGAGGAAACCTGGCATCATCCCTACGGTGAAGCATGGTGGTAGCAGGATCATGCTGTCGGGAGGTTTTTCTGGGAGACTAGTCAGGAACGAGGGAAAGATGAACGGAGCAAAGTACAGAGAGATCATTGATGAAAACCTGCTCCAGAGCGCTCAGGACCTCAGACTGGGGTGAAAATTCACCTTCCAACAGGACAACTACCCTAAGCACTCAGCCAAGACAACGCAGGAGTGGCTTCGGGACGAGTCTCTGAATGTCCTTTAGTGAGTAATGATGTACTTATTGCTGCGCTGTGCTGGTTTACCGAAGTCTGCTGGTCCTGCACCAGACCTGCTGCATCAACGTGTGTCATGCAGGACGGAGGATGCTGCTTCTCACATCGTGTGTCATGCAGGACGGAGGATGCTTGCTTCTCATCTTCGACTCTTTCTCCTCTGTTTTCACACAGTGGAAAATAGAAATGTGTGTGCTGCCAGCGTTACTAGTGTCTCACGATTCCTCTTCTCTTCCTCTCATCCTTCTCTTCCTTTACTATTCCTCTCCTCTCCTCATTCTTTCCTCTTCTCTTCTCTTCTCTCCTCTTCCTCTCCTCTTCTCTCCTCTTCCTTTCCTGCTCTCTCCTTCTTTGTTCCCTAGCTCCTCCTCACAGACCCACGCCTAGCTCCTCCTCACAGACCCACGCCTAGCTCCTCCTCACAGACCCAGCCCTAGCTCTCCTGCACAGACCCAGCCCTAGCTCTCCCGCACAGACCCAGCCCTAGCTCTTCCGCACAGACCCAGCCCTAGCTCTTCCGCACAGACCCAGCCCTAGCTCCCGCACAGACCCAGCCCTCCTCACAGACCCAGCCCTAGCTCTTCCGCACAGACCCAGCCCTCCTCCGCACAGACCCAGCCCTAGCTCCTCCTCACAGACCCAGCCCTAGCTCCTCCTCACAGACCCAGCCCTAGCTCCTCCTCACAGACCCAGCCCTAGCTCCTCCTCACAGACCCAGCCCTAGCTCCTCCTCACATACCCAGCCCAGCCCTAGCTCCTCCTCACAGACCCAGCCCTAGCTCCTCCTCACAGACCCAGCCCAGCCCTAGCTCCTCCTCACAGACCCAGCCCTAGCTCCTCCTCACAGACCCAGCCCTAGCTCCTCCGCACCCAGACCCAGCCCCAGCTCCTCCGCACAGACCCAGCCCTAGCTCCTCCTCACAGACCCAGCCCCAGCTCCTCCTCACAGACCCAGCCCTAGCTCCTCCTCACAGACCCAGCCCTAGCTCCTCCTCACAGACCCAGCCCAGCCCTAGCTCCTCCTCACAGACCCAGCCCTAGCTCCTCCTCACAGACCCAGCCCTAGCTCCTCCTCACAGACCCAGCCCTAGCTCTTCCGCACAGACCCAGCCCTAGCTCCTCCTCACAGACCCAGCCCTAGCTCCTCCGCACAGACACTCATCTTTAGAACAGACTGTGCTCTGAACATAAGGGGTCTCTACATGCATATTAACCCTATCACTGACTGGAGGAGATATAAAGGATCCTACACTGTCTGTAGATATGAATTACACTGACTCTTCACCTATAAACTATATACTGTAGATATGAATTACACTGACTCTTCACCTATGAACTATATACTGTAGATATGCATTAGATATGAATTACACATGACTCTTCACCTATAAACTATATACTGTAGATAGGAATTACACTGACTCTTCACTTATGAACTATATACTGTAGATAGGAATTACACTGACTCTTCACTTATAAACTATATACTGTAGATAGGAATTACACGGACTCTCTCTCCACTTTATAATAATTTATATAGCCACTTTTATAATTTTTTATTATATTTACATTTTTACCTCTTTTTCTCCCCAATTTCACGGTATCCAATTGGTAGTTCCAGTCTTGTATCATGGTTGCAACTCCCATACGGACTCGGGAGAGGCGAAGGCCGAGAACCGTGCGTCCTCCGAAACACAACCCATCCAAGCCGGCAATGCTTCTTGACACAACGCCCACTTACCCCGGCAGCCAGCCGCACCAATGTGTCAGAGGAAACACCGTACACCTGGCGATCGTGTCAGCTTGCACTGCGCCCGGCCCGCAGTGCAAGGAGTCGCTAGAGAGCGATGGGACAAGGACATCCCTACCGGGCAAACCCTCCCCTAACCCGGACGACGCCGAGCCAATTGTGCGTCGTCTCATTGGTCTCCCGGTCGCGGCCGGCTGCGACAGAGCCTGGACTCGAACCCAGAATCTCTAGTGGCACAGCTAGCACTGCGATGCAGTGCCTTAGACCACTGTAATGCGATGCAGTGCCTTAGACCACTGTAATGCGATGCAGTGCCTTAGACCACTGTAATGCGATGCAGTGCCTTAGACCACTGTACTGCGATGCAGTGCCTTAGACCACTGTAATGCGATGCAGTGCCTTAGACCACTGTACTGCGATGCAGTGCCTTAGACCACTGTAATGTGATGCAGTGCCTTAGACCACTGTAATGCGATGCAATGCCTTAGACCACTGTACTGCGATGCAATGCCTTAGACCACTGTAATGCGATGCAGTGCCTTAGACCACTGTAATGCGATGCAGTGCCTTAGACCACTGTACTGCGATGCAGTGCCTTAGACCACTGTACTGCGATGCAGTGCCTTAGACCACTGTAATGCGATGCAGTGCCTTAGACCACTGTAATGCGATGCAGTGCCTTAGACCACTGTAATGCGATGCAGTGCCTTAGACCACTGTAATGCGATGCAGTGCCTGCCTAGACCACTGTAATGCGATGCAGTGCCTTAGACCACTGTAATGCGATGCAGTGCCTTAGACCACTGTAATGCGATGCAGTGCCTTAGACCACTGTAATGCGATGCAGTGCCTTAGACCACTGTAGTGCTGCCACTGATGCAGTGCCTTAGACCACTGTAATGCGATGCAGTGCCTTAGACCACTGTAATGCGATGCAGTGCCTTAGACCACTGTACTGCGATGCAGTGCCTTAGACCACTGTACTGCGATGCAGTGCCTTAGACCACTGTACTGCGATGCAGTGCCTTAGACCACTGTAATGCGATGCAGTGCCTTAGACCACTGTAATGCGATGCAGTGCCTTAGACCACTGTAATGCGATGCAGTGCCTTAGACCACTGTACTGCGATGCAGTGCCTTAGACCACTGCGCCACTCGGGAGGCTGCATTATAAAGGCACCTGTAATAAAATAAATAAATATAAGTTGTATTAAAGTATTAGTGAGGCTAATGCTCATCTATTAAACAGTACAATGGTATGGCCTTATCTAATACTGTCAGTACAGTGGTATGGCCTTATCTAATACTGTCAGTACAATGGTATGGCCTTATCTAATACTGTCAGTACAATGGTATGGCCTTATCTAATACTGTCAGTACAGTGGTATGGCCTTATCTAATACTGTCAGTACAGAGGTAGGGCCTTATCTAATACTGTCAGTACAGTGGAATGGCCTTACTTATCTAATACTGTCAGTACAGTGGTATGGCCTTACTTATCTAATACTGTCAGTACAGTGGTATGGCCTTATCTAATACTGTCAGTACAGTGGTATGGCCTTATCTAATACTGTCAGTACAGTGGTATGGCCTTATCTAATACTGTCAGTACAATGGTATGGCCTTATCTAATACTGTCAGTACAATGGTATGGCCTTATCTAATACTGTCAGTACAGAGGTATGGCCTTATCTAATACTGTCAGTACAGTGGTATGGCCTTACTTGTCTAATACTGTCAGTACAGAGGTATGGCCTTACTTATCTAATACTGTCAGTACAGTGGTATGGCCTTACTTATCTAATAGTCTCAGTACAGTACAGTGGTATGGATATTCAAATTGCTACCTATTAGGCTACCCCCTGCTGCTACTCTCTGTTTGTTATCTATGCATAGTCACGTTAACTCTACCCACATGGACATATTACCTCGACTAACCGGTGCCCCCGCACATTGACTCTGTACCGGTACCCCCTGTATATAGCCTCCACATTGACTCTGTACCGGTACCCCCTGTATATAGCCTCCACATTGACTCTGTACAGGTACGCCCTGTATATAGCCTCCACACTGACTCTGTACCGGTACCCCCTGTATATAGCCTCCACACTGACTCTGTACCGGTACCCCTGTATATAGCCTCCACACTGACTCTGTACCGGTACCCCTGTATGTAGCCTCCACATTGACTCTGTACAGGTACGCCCTGTATATAGCCTCCACACTGACTCTGTACCGGTACCCCTGTATGTAGCCTCCACATTGACTCTGTACCGGTACCCCTGTATATAGCCTCTACACTGACTCTGTACCGGTACCCCCTGTATATAGCCTCCACATTGACTCTGTACTAGTACCCCTGTATATAGCCTCCACATTGACTCTGTACCGGTACCCCTGTATATAGCCTCCACATTTACTCTGTACCGGTACCCCCTGTATATAGCCTCCACATTGACTCTGTACCGGTACCCCCTGTATATAACCTCCACATTGACTCTGTACCGGTACCCCTGTATATAGCCTCCACACTGACTCTGTACCGGTACCCCCTGTATATAGCCTCCACACTGACTCTGTACCGGTACCCCTGTATATAACCTCCACATTGACTCTGTACCGGTACCCCCTGTATATAGCCTCCACATTGACTCTGTACTAGTACCCCCTGTATATAGCCTCCACATTGACTCAGTACCGGTACCCCTGTATATAGCCTCCACATTGACTCTGTACCGGTACCCCTGTATATAGCCTCCACATTGACTCTGTACCGGTACCCCCTGTATATAGCCTCCACATTGACTCTGTACCGGTACCCCCTGTATATAACCTCCACATTGACTCTGTACCGGTACCCCCTGTATATAGCCTCCACATTGACTCTGTACCGGTACCCCTGTATATAACCTCCACATTAACTCTGTACCAGTACCCCCTGTATATAGCCTCCACACTGACTCTGTACCGGTACCCCCTGTATGTAGCCTCCACATTGACTCTGTACAGGTACGCCCTGTATATAGCCTCCACACTGACTCTGTACCGGTACCCCCTGTATATAGCCTCCACATTGACTCTGTACCGGTACCCCCTGTATATAGCCTCCACACTGACTCTGTACCGGTACCCCTGTATATAGCCTCCACATTTACTCTGTACCGGTACCCCCTGTATATAGCCTCCACATTGACTCTGTACTAGTACCCCCTGTATATAGCCTCCACATTGACTCTGTACCGGTACCCCCTGTATATAGCCTCCACACTGACTCTGTACCGGTACCCCCTGTATATAGCCTCCACACTGACTCTGTACCGGTACCCCTGTATATAACCTCCACATTGACTCTGTACAGGTACCCCTGTATATAGCCTCCACACTGACTCTGTACCGGTACCCCCTGTATGTAGCCTCCACATTGACTCTGTACCGGTACCCCTGTATATAGCCTCCACACTGACTCTGTACCGGTACCCCTGTATGTAGCCTCCACATTGACTCTGTACAGTACGCCCTGTATATAGCCTCCACACTGACTCTGTATGTATAGCCTCCACATTGACTCTGTACCGGTACCCCTGTATATAGCCTCCACATTTACTCTGTACCGGTACCCCTGTATATAGCCTCCACATTGACTCTGTACTAGTACCCCTGTATATAACCTCCACATTGACTCTGTACCGGTACCCCTGTATATAGCCTCCACACTGACTCTGTACCGGTACCCCCTGTATATAGCCTCCACACTGACTCTGTACCGGTACCCCTGTATATAACCTCCACATTGACTCTGTACCGGTACCCCCTGTATATAGCATCCACACTGACTCTGTACTAGTACCCCTGTATATAGCCTCCACATTGACTCAGTACCGGTACCCCTGTATATAGCCTCCACATTTACTCTGTACCGGTACCCCCTGTATATAGCCTCCACATTGACTCTGTACTAGTACCCCCTGTATATAACCTCCACATTGACTCAGTACCGGTACCCCTGTATATAGCCTCCACATTTACTCTGTACCGGTACCCCCTGTATATAGCCTCCACATTGACTCTGTACCGGTACCCCTGTATATAACCTCCACATTGACTCTGTACCGGTACCCCTGTATATAGCCTCCACACTGACTCTGTACCGGTACCCCTGTATATAGCCTCCACACTGACTCTGTACCGGTACCCCTGTATATAACCTCCACATTGACTCTGTACCGGTACCCCCTGTATATAGCCTCCACATTGACTCTGTACTAGTACCCCTGTATATAGCCTCCACATTGACTCAGTACTAGTACCCCTGTATATAGCCTCCACATTGACTCTGTACCGGTACCCCTGTATATAGCCTCCACATTGACTCTGTACCGGTACCCCCTGTATATAGCCTCCACATTGACTCTGTACCGGTACCCCCTGTATATAACCTCCACATTGACTCTGTACCGGTACCCCCTGTATATAGCCTCCACATTGACTCAATACTGGTACCCCTGTATACAGCCTCCACATTGACTCTGTACCGGTACCCCCTGTATATAACCTCCACATTAACTCTGTACCAGTACCCCTGTATATAGCCTCCACATTGACTCTGTACTAGTACCCCTGGTATATAGCCTCCACATTGACTCAGTACCGGTACCCCTGTATATAGCCTCCACATTGACTCTGTACTAGTACCCCTGTATATAGCCTCCACGTTGACTCTGTACTAGTACCCCTGTATATAGCCTCCACATTGACTCTGTACTAGTACCCCTGTATATAGCCTCCACATTGACTCTGTACCGGTACCCCCTGTATATAGCCTCCACATTGACTCTGTACCGGTACCCCCTGTATATAACCTCCACATTGACTCAGTACCGGTACCCCCTGTATATAGCCTCCACATTGACTCTGTACCGGTACCCCCTGTATATAGCTTGCTACTGTTGTTTTACTGCTGCTCTTTTAATTATTTGTTGTTCTAATTTACATGTTTTACTTAACCAACAATGCAGTTTTAAGAAAAATAAGTGTTAAGGGCTTGTAAGTAAGCATTTCACTGTAAGGTTGTATTCGGCGCATATGACAAATACAATTTGATTTGATTCTGTCAGTACAGTGGTATGGTCTTGCTGATATAATACTGCCAGTGCAGTGGTATGGTCTTGCTGATATAATACTGCCAGTGCGGTGGTATGGTCTTACTGATATAATACTGCCAGTGCAGTGGTATGGTCTTGCTGATATAATACTGCCAGTGCAGTGGTATGGTCTTGCTGATATAATACTGCCAGTACAGTGGTATGGTCTTACTGATATAATACTGCCGGTGCAGTGGTATGGTCTTACTGATATAATACTGCTAGTACAGTGGTATGGTCTTACTGATATAATACTGCCAGTACAGTGTTATGGTCTTACTGATATAATACAGCCAGTGCAGTGTTATGGTCTTACTGATATAATACAGCCAGTGCAGTGGTATGGTCATTGTAACCATTGTAACCAAGAAACTCCACTTTGAACTTTGTTGCAGCATCACTAAAGGCACCCTACACCCTACACCCTTTCCTACATAGTGCACAACTTTTGACCAGCTCCCTATGGGTTTCCCTATGGGCCCTGGTCAAAAGTAGTGCACTATATAGGGAATAGGGTGGTATTTATGGCCCTGGTCAAATGGAGTGTGGTATTTAGGGCCCTGGTCAAATTTAGTGCACTATATAGGGAGTAGTGTGGTATTTGGGACACATATTGTGTGATGTCGCCTATTTACTCTGAGTGTACCAAACATTAAGAACACCTTCCTAATATTGAGTTGTACCCTCTTTTGCCCTCAGAACAGACTCAATTTGTCAAGGCATGGACTCTACAAGTTGTCAAAAGTATTTCCTAATGATTGCTAGTCCATGTTGACTCCAATGCTTCCTACAGTTGTCAAGTTGGACCAAACCCAGCAGCGTTGTAGTTCTTGACACAAACCGGTGCGCCTGTCACTTACTACCATACCCCGTTCAAAGGCACTTAAATATTTTGTCTTGCCCATTCACCCTCTGAATGGTACATATACACAATCCATGTCTCAGTTGTCTCTAGGCTTAAAAATCATTCTTAAACCTGTCTCCTCTCCTTCATCTAACACTGATAAGGGATCATAGCATCATTAAGGGATCATAGCATCATTAAGGGATCATAGCATCATTAAGGGATCATAGCATCATTAAGGGATCATAGCATCATTAAGGGATCATAGCATCATTATGGGATCATAGCATTCACTTGGATTCAGCTGGTCAGTATATGTCATGGAAATGTTCCTAATGTTTTGTATGCTCAGTGTTGGTCAGTGTTTTGTAATGAAGGATTTGAGGGTGAATGTCTCTAAGGTCTGGTTTGTTAATAATGGGATCACATAGCATACATTAGGACTCATTTGATATGAATTAGATGATTGTATAAGAGATGGATTAGAGAATGATTAGAGATGGAGAGATCACTGCTGTTCATCTCTTTTATTCAACTGTGAAACGGAGGAAGGAAGGAAGTTTAGGAAGCTGAAGGAACAACTTGGGGGATCCAAATTAACTTCTTGTTGTCTACGTCCCAAATGGCTCCCTTTTCCCTTGGTAGTGCACTACTTTTAACGCCCTTGTCCAAAGTACTGCATTATATAGGGACTAGGGCGGCAGGTAACCTAGCAGTTAGAGTGTTTGGGCCAGTAACCGAAAGTTCACTGATTCAAATACCCGAGCTGACAAAGTAAAAAATGCCCTTGAGCAAGGCACTTAACCGTCATTTTCTCCAAGGGCTGCGTAATACAATTGCCGACCCTGTAAAACATTTCTCTGCACCGATCTGGTGTGTGACGGTGCTTAAAAAAAAATACAAATAATGGTGCCATTTGACTCCTATCTGCGTTGTCTGCTCAGTTCAACGACCTGTCTGTTGATGAAGCTGTGACTTCCCCATGTTAGGTAAAAGGGAAAGACAATAAGACATCTGATTGGTTGTCTTTCCCACAGAGAAAGCAGCCGCGGCCAATGAGGAGGAGGTACAGAAGGCAGATGTGTCGTCGACGGGCCAAAGCATCATCGACAAGGATGCTCTCGGGCCAATGATGTTGGAGGTGAGTCTGAGTGATGTTGCTCCTCTTGGGATAATTAGTCTACGCTTTATCCAGGCAGTCCAGGCACCTTGTTCTACTGAGCTACAGAGGATCTAGCTAGCTAACAAGGTACCGTGTTCTACTGAGCTACAGAGGATCTAGCTAGCTAACAAGGTACCATGTTCTACTGAGCTACAGAGGATCTAGCTAGCTAACAAGGCACCGTGCTCTACCAACTGAGCTACAGAGGATCTAGCTAGCTAACAAGGTACCGTGTTTTACTGAGCTTACAGAGGATCTAGCTAGCTAACAAGGTACCGTGTTCTACTGAGCTACAGAGGATCTAGCTAGCTAACAAGGTACCATGTTCTACTGAGCTACAGAGGATCTAGCTAGCTAACAAGGTACCATGTTCTACTGAGCTACAGAGGATCTAGATAGACCGAGATTTGGTTAATTACAGTGCTTTGCAAAAGTATTCACCCCCCTTTGCATTTTTCCTATTTTAATGCATTATAACCTGCAATTTTTGTTTGGATTTCATGTAAAGGACATACACAAAATAGTCCAAATTGGTGAAGTGAAATGAACAACAAACATTTCAAAAGAAATTACAACATTTTAAACTGAAAAGGTGTGGGTGCATATGTATTCACCCCCTTTGCTATGAAGCCCCTAAATAAGATCTGGTGCAACCAATTACCTTCAGAAGTCACATAATTAGTTAAATAAAGTCCACCTGTGTGTCACATGATCTGTCACATGATCTCAGTATATATACACCTATTCTGAAAGGCCCCAGAGTCTGCAACACCACTAAGCAAGGGGCACCACCAAGCAAGCGGCACTATGAAGACCAATGAGCTCTCCAAACAGGTCAGGGACAATGTTGTGGGGTAGTACAGATCAGGGTTGGGTTATAAAAAAATACCAGAAACTTTGAACATCCCACGGAACACCGTTAAATCCATTATTAAAAAATGGAAAGAATATGGCACCACAACAAAACTGCCAAGAGAAGGCCGCCCACCAAAACCCACAGACCAGGCAAGGAGGGCATTAATCAGAGAGGCAACAAAGAGACCAAAGATAATCCTGAAGGAGCTGCAAAGCTCCACAGCGGAGATTGGAGTATCTGTCCATATGACCACTTGAAGCCGTACACTCCACAGAGCTGGGCTTTGCGGAAGAGTGGCCAGAAAAAGCCATTGCTTAAAGAAAAAAAGAATCAAACACATTTGGTGTTCGCCAAAAGGCATGTGGGAGACTCCCCAAACATATGGAAGAAGGTACTCTGGTCAGATGAGATTAAAGTTGAGTGTTTTGGCCATCAAGAAAAACGTTATGTCTGGCACAAACCCAACACCTCTCATCACCCCAAGAACGCCATCCCCACAGTGAAGCATGGTGGTGGTAGCATGCTTTGGGGATGTTTTTCATCGGCAGGGACTGGGAAACTGGTCAGAATTTGAAGGAATGATGGATGGCACTAAATACAGGGAAATTCTTGAGGGAAACCTGTTTGTCTTCCAGAGATTTGAGCCTGGAACGGAGGTTCACCTTCCAGCAGGACAATGACCCTAAGCATACTGCTAAAGCAACACTCGAGTGGTTTAAGGGGAAACATTTTAAAGTCTTGAAATGTCCTAGTCAAAGCCCAGACCTCAATCCAATTGAGAATCTGTGGTATGACTTCAAGATTGCTGTACCCCAGCAGAACCGAACCAACTTGAAGGAGCTGGAGCAGCTTTGTCTTGAAGAATGGGCAAAAATCCCAGTGGCCAGATGTGCCAAGCTTATAGAGACGTACCCCAAGAGACTTGCAGCTGTAATTGCTGCAAAGGTGGCTCTACAAAGTATTGACTTTGGGGGGGGTGAATAGTTATGCACGTTCAGGTTTTCCGTTTTTTTTGTCTTAGTTCTTGTTTGTTTCATCATTAATATTTTGCATCTTCAAAGTGGTAGGAATGTTGTGTAAATCAAATTATACAAACCTCCCCCAAAAAATCAATTTTAATTCCAGGTTGTAAGGCAACAAAATAGGAAAAATGCCAAGAGGGGTGGATACTTTCACTAGCCACTGTAAGTGGGGGTGGTAGGCTTATAGCTCATCTATCACTGATCAGAAACATTTAGCAGGCTATAATGTAGTCTAAATCAAGTGCAGGACTATTATTTGTCGTTGATTGCATACGGGCTACTCTAAAAGCCTGCAGAGGTTGTGGAAATATATAAACACGAAACTTGCATGCTATTGATAATATAGATTGATATTATTTTTCTACCGATAACATGATGAAGATACTTTCAATACTCACATGGTATTTTATTATTTAGAAAATACATTTTATTATTTTTGTCATGTTTCTCCGAGCTGCCTAAATGAATAATACATTTCTTTGTGACGGTGGAAATATCTACTTACATCTACTTAAACTTTCCGGCATGTGCACGGGAGATGTAAACAGTTTTTCTCTGCAAGAATGTGATAATATATTGAGTTCTTAAAACATTCTTTGATTAAAAAATTTAAAAATAGAAAGTTTTTTTTTTTTTTTTTTTTTTACAGCAAGACAGTGAATCCTATGTGAATCCTATGTGAAAGAGGTGTAAAAGTCGGGGTTTAAACCACACGAGTGTCCTTGTTTGTCTGGTTAGACTAGCCCACACTGCGACGAGAGCACAGCTTGAACCTGCAGATGGGTCCGAGTGCACCTGGGTGTTTCTCCTGCCGATGGCCTTTGTCTACAGAGCGTTGGTTAGAGAGCTAACAGAGTCCCTACTCAGAGAGAGAGAGAGTAGGTGGGAATCGCTGGCCCCCTGTTCGTCCCTCCGTCTGCCGGATGCTGACAGATGGGGAAAAGGAGAGAGGGAGAGAGAAAGAGAGGAGGCTATATTTAGCATTGAGTTGCATGTGGATTCAGTGATGGCAGGCAGACCTCCAGAGCTATAAATATTACCCTGACATTACACATCTCTCAGTGAACAGAGGAAGGAGAGAGAGGGTGTAAGGGAGGGGAGGAGGCTGAATGGACTGATTCATCCAGCATCCAGCAGGCAGCGAGGCCGAGTGATTCATCCTGCAGGCAGGCAGCGAGGCCGAGTGATTCATCCTGCAGGCAGGCAGCGAGGCCGAGTGATTCATCCTGCAGGCAGGCAGCGAGGCCGAGTGATTCATCCTGCAGGCAGGCAGCGAGGCCGAGTGATTCATCCTGCAGGCAGGCAGCGAGGCCGAGTGATTCATCCTGCAGGCAGGCAGCGAGGCCGAGTGATTCATCCTGCAGGCAGGCAGCGAGGCCGAGTGATTCTTCCTGCAGGCAGGCAGCGAGGCCGAGTGATTCTTCCTGCAGGCAGGCAGCGAGGC
Source organism: Oncorhynchus tshawytscha (assembly GCF_018296145.1). Classification (NCBI taxonomy): domain Eukaryota; kingdom Metazoa; phylum Chordata; class Actinopteri; order Salmoniformes; family Salmonidae; genus Oncorhynchus; species Oncorhynchus tshawytscha. The sequence goes on along the minus strand of NC_056457.1, from coordinate 34,022,694 downwards.
TGAGTGATTCTTCCTGCAGGCAGGCAGCGAGGCTGAGTGATTTCTTCCTGCAGGCAGGCAGCGAGGCTGAGTGTGTTGCTTGCTTTGCGATCAGGCAGACGTCAGAGGCACTTCAGTAACTGTATGTCCATCTGTCTGTACACTGTGTGGGACAACAGGGCTGTTGCAAAGCACAGGCCATTGATTTACAGCCAGAGCAGGGTAGGAACAACCTGCTATCAGCCAGAACAGAGCAGGGTAGGATCAACCTGCTATCGGCCAGAACAGAGCAGGGTAGGAACAACCTGCTATCAGCCAGAACAACTGAGCAGGATAGGAACAACCTGCTATCAGCCAGAACAACAGAGCAGGGTAGGATCAACCTGCTATCAGCCAGAACAGAGCAGGGTAGGAACAACCTGCCCTCAGCCAGAACAACAGAGCAGGGTAGGAACAACCTGCCCTCAGCCAGAACAACAGAGCAGAATAGGATCAACCTGCCCTCAGCCAGAACAACAGAGCAGAATAGGATCAACCTGCTATCAGCCAGAACAGAACAGGATAGCATCAACCTACTATCAGCCAGAACAGAGCAGGATAGGATCAACCTGCTATCAGCCAGAACAACAGAGCAGGGTAGGAACAACCTGCTATCAGCCAGAACAACAGAGCAGGGTAGGAACAACCTGCTATCAGACTTTATTTTAGTGTACATTGTGTAGAATGAAATCTCTTGAGATGCATTTCGCTTTCAAGAGTGTCCAAATTAAGAAGAAAAAACGAACTGTGTCCTGAACACGAAGTACATATCTGACTGTACACAATATACAGTACAGAGAGGTTAGGGACAGCCAGCCAGCCACAGACAGCCAGCCAGTCAGCCAACCAGCCAGCCACAGCCAACCAGCCAGCCAGGTACAGTCAGCCATCCATCCAGCCAGTCAGCCAGGTACAGCCAGCCAGCCAGCCACAGCCCAGCCAGCCAACCAGCCAGCCAGGTACAGTCAGCCATCCATCCAGCCAGTCAGCCAGGTACAGCCAGCCAGCCAGCCACAGTCAGCCAACCAGCCAGCCAGGTACAGTCAGCCATCCATCCAGCCAGTCAGCCAGGTACAGCCAGCCAGCCACAGACAGTCAGTCAGTCAGCCAGCCACAGCCAGGTACAGTCAGCCAGGTACAGTCAGCCAGCCAGCCAGCCAGCCAGGTATAGTCGGCCAGGTACAGTCAGCCAGCCAGCCATCCATCCAACCAGTCAGCCAGCCAACCAGCCAGGTACAGTCAGCCAGCCACAGTCAGCCATTCAACCAGTCAGCCAGCCACAGCCAGGTACAGTCAGCCAGCCACAGCCAGGTACAGTCAGCCAGCCACAGTCAGCCATTCAACCAGTCAGCCAGCCATAGCCAGGTACAGTCAGCCAGCCACAGTCAGCCATTCAACCAGTCACCCAGGTACAGTCAGCCAGCCAGCCATCCAACCAGTCAGCCAGCCAACCAGCCAGGTACAGTCAGCCAGCCACAGTCAGCCATTCAACCAGTCACCCAGGTACAGTCAGCCAACCAGCCATCCAACCAGTCAGCCAGCCAACCAGCCAGGTACAGTCAGCCAGCCACAGTCAGCCATTCAACCAGTCACCCAGGTACAGTCAGCCAACCAGCCATCCAACCAGTCAGCCAGCCAACCAGCCAGGTACAGTCAGCCAGCCACAGTCAGCCATTCAACCAGTCACCCAGGTACAGTGAGCCAGCCTCTCTATACTCTGCATTGTTACATAACACACTGTCATCTGACATAGGAGCTCTGTAGAAAAGGGGGTCAGAGGCTGAAAGAGTGTGTGTGTGTGTGTGTGTCCTGTGTGTTTCCGTGCGCCTGTATATGTGATGTGGTAACCTTTGTTCATGTTGCAGTGGAATCAGGGCAGAGAGCGAGAGAGGCTGTATGACATAAGAGAGGGAGGCTGGAGCTGAGGGCCGAAGCACAACCCCTTAGTTAGTTAGGACTGTTTGCTCTGTGTCCTACTGTATTTGCCTTGTGTCCATTTAGATGTTTTATTGTTTTGTATTTTAATTTCCCTTTCAAAACTATTTCCCTTTTTCAACCCCCATCACACTCAGGCCCATCTCCTCTGTCACCCCATAAATCAAAGTTTATTTGTCACGTGCGCCGAATACAACAGGTGAAATGAGTACTTACCTCAAGCTCTTAACCAACAGTGCAGTTTTTAAGTAAAAAAATATGTGTTAGGTAAAAGAAAGAAAATGAATAAAAATAAAATAAAAATAAAAATAAAAATAAAAATAAAAACCGGTATAAAAATAACAGCAAAGAGGATATCTGAAGGTACCGATACAGAGTCAATGTACCACCGGGTAGTTGGGATAGAGGTAATATGTACATGTAGGATTAGTTGAAGTGATTATAGATGATAAACAGAGAGTAGCAGCAGTATAAGGGGGGTGGAGGGACACAATTCATAGTTTGGGTAGTTCATAGTCTGGGTAGCCATTTGATTAGATGTTCAGGAGTCTTATGGCTTGGGGTTAAAAGCTGTTGAGAAGCCTTTTTGTCCTAGACTTGGTGCTCCGGTACCGCTTGCCGTGCGGCAGCAGAGAGAACAGTCTATGACTGGGGTGGCTGGGGTCTTTGACTACCCTCTGTAGTCCCTTGCGGTCGGAGGCCGAGCAGTTGTCATACCAGGCAGTGATTGCAACCAGTCAGGATGCTCTCGATGTTGCAGCTGTAGAACCTTTTGAGGATCTCAGGACCCATGCCAAATCGTTTCAGTCTCCTGAGGGGGAATAGGCTTTGTTGTGCCCTCTTCAAGACTGTCTTGGTGTGTTTGGACCATGTTAGTTTGTTGGTGATGTGGACACCAAGGAACTTGAAGCTCTTAACCTGCTCCACTACAGCCCCGTTGATGAGAATCGGGGCGTACTCGGTCCTTCATCTCCTTTGTCTTGATCACGTTGAGGGAGAGGTTGTTGTCCTGGCACCACACGGCCAGGTCTCTGACCTCCTCCCTGTAGGCTGTCTTGTCCTTGTCAGTGATCAGGCCTACCACTGTTGTGTCGTCTGCAAACTTAATGATGACGTTTGAGTCGTGCCTGGCCGTGCAGTCATGAGTGAACAGGGAGTACAGGAGGGGACTGAGCACGCACCCCTGGGAAGCCCCCGTGTTGAGGATCAGCGTGGCAGATGCATTGTTACCTATCCTTACCACCTGGGGGGGCGGCCCGTCAGGAAGTCCAGGATCCAGTTGCAGAGGGAGGTGTTTAGCCCAAGGGTCCTTAGCTTAGTGATGAGCTTAATGGGCACTATGGTGTTGAACGCTGAGCTGTAGTCATTGAACAGCATTCTCACATAGGTGTTCCTTTTGTCCAGGTGGGAAAGGGCAGTGTGGAGTGCAATAGAGATTGCATCATCTGTGGATCTGTTGGGAAGGTATGCAAATTGGAGTGGGTCTAGGGTTTCTGGTATAATGGTGTCGTTGTGAGCCATGACCAGCCTTTCAAATCACTTCATGGCTACGGACTTGAGAGCTACGGGTCTGTCGTCATTTAGGCAGGTTGCCTTAGTGTTCTTTGGCACAGAGACTATGGTGGTCTGCTTGAAACATGTTGGTATTACAGACTCAATGTTGAAAATGTCAGTGAAGACACCTGCCAGTTGGTCAGCACATGCCCGGAGCACACGGATCACACGTCCTGGTAATCAGTCTGGCCCTGTTTTAATGGTGTTACTCACGTCGGCTACGGAGAGCATCTCTCTCCCCATCAGACCACATCTCCTCTTTCAGCCCCGTCAGAACATATCTCCTCTCTCAGCCCCATCAGAACATATCTCCTCTCTCCGCCCCATCAGACCATATCTCCTCTCTCAGCCCCGTCTCTCACTATCAGACCATATCTCCTCTCTCAGCCCCGTCTCTCACTATCAGACCATATCTCCACTATCAGCCCCGTCAGACCATATCTCCTCTCTCAGCCCCATCAGACCATATCTCCTCTCTCAGCCCCTTCTCTCACTATCAGACCATATCTCCTCTCTCAGCCCCGTCTCTCACTATCAGACCATATCTCCTCTCTTAGCCCCGTCTCTCACTATCAGACCATATCTCCTCTCTCAGCCCCGTCTCTCACTATCAGACCATATCTCCTCTCTCAGCCCCGTCTCTCATCTCAGACCATACCTCCTCTCTCAGCCCCGTCTCTCACTATCAGACCATATCTCCTCTCTCAGCCCCGTCTCTCACTATCAGACCATATCTCCTCTCTCAGCCCCGTCTCTCACTATCAGACCATATCTCCTCTCTCAGCCCCGTCAGACCATATCTCCTCTCTCAGCCCCGTCTCTCACTATCAGACCATATCTCCTCTCTCAACCCCGTCTCTCACTATCAGACCATATCTCCTCTCTTAGCCCCGTCTCTCACTATCAGACCATATCTCCTCTCTCAGCCCCGTCTCTCATCTCAGACCATACCTCCTCTCTCAGCCCCGTCTCTCACTATCAGACCATATCTCCTCTCTCAGCCCCATCAGACCATATCTCCTCTCTCAGCCCCGTCTCTCACTATCAGACCATATCTCCTCTCTCAGCCCCGTCTCTCACTATCAGACCATATCTCCTCTATCAGCCCCATCAGAACATATCTCCTCTCTCAGCCCCGTCAGACCATATCTCCTCTCTCAGCCACGTCTCTCACTATCAGACCACATCTCCAGTATCAGACTGTAGGGCTGGGGTGGGGTGGGCTGCATAATCACCTTAGTGGAAACTGGGAATGTTCTCAGGGCAGGTTGTAGTTAGTGTCTGTGAGTTGTGTCTGGGTTGAATGTTCCCTCTTCAAGTATCAACGGTTTTCAGATTTATTTGCAATGGGACCTTGGAGAAATGCAGTCAGAAAGATCTGCATAGCAGATGATCCAACTATGGGTCCTGGTCAATTGTAGTCCACTTTAAAGGGAATTGGGTGTGTTTTAGGACTCAGGCCCGTGTTATATTGGTACCAGGCCCGTGTTGTATTGGTACCAGGCCCGTGTTGTATTGGTACCAGGCCTGTGTTGTGTTGGTACCAGGCCTGTGTTGTATTGGTACCAGGCCCGTGTTGTATTGGTACCAGGCCCGTGTTGTATTGGTACCAGGCCCGTGTTGTATTGGTACCAGGCCCGTGTTGTATTGGTACCAGGCCCGTGTTGTATTGGTACCAGGCCTGTGTTGTATTGGTACCAGGCCCGTGTTGTATTGGTACAAGGCCCGTGTTGTATTGGTACCAGGCCCGTGTTGTGTTGGGTGTTGTATTGGTACAAGGCCCGTGTTGTATTGGTACCAGGCCCGTGTTGTGTTGGGTGTTGTATTGGTACCAGGCCCGTGTTTTATTGGTACAAGGCCCGTGTTGTATTGGTACCAGGCCCGTGTTGTATTGGTACCAGGCCCGTGTTGTATTGGTACAGGCCCGTGTTGTATTGACACAAGGCCCGTGTTGTATTGGTACCAGGCCCGTGTTGTATTGGTACCAGGCCCGTGTTGTATTGGTACACAGGCCCGTGTTGTATAGGTACCAGGCCCGTGTTGTATTGGTACCAGGCCCGTGTTGGCCCGTATTGGTACCAGGCCCGTGTTGTATTGGTACCAGGCCCGTGTTGTATTGGTACCAGGCCCGTGTTGTATTGGTACCAGGCCCGTGTTGTATTGGTACCAGGCCCGTGTTGTGTTGGTACCAGGCCTGTGGTGTATTGGTACCAGGCCCGTGTTGTATTGGTACCAGGCCCGTGTTGTATTGGTACCAGGCAGGCCCCCGTGTTGTATTGGTACCAGGCCCGTGTTGTATTGGTACCAGGCCCGTGTTGTGTTGGGTGTTGTATTGGTACCAGGCCCGTGTTGTATTGGTACCAGGCCCGTGTTGTGTTGGTACCAGGCCCGTGTTGTGTTGGTACCAGGCCCGTGTTGTGTTGGGTGTTGTATTGGTACCAGGCCTGTGTTGTATTGGTACCAGGCCCGTGTTGTATTGGTACCAGGCCTGTGTTGTATTGGTACCAGGCCCGTGTTGTATTGGTACAAGGCCCGTGTTGTATTGGTACCAGGCCCGTGTTGTATTGGTACCAGGCCCGTGTTGTATTGGTACCAGGCCCGTGTTGTATTGGTACAAGGCCCGTGTTGTATTGGTACAAGGCCTGTGTTGTATTGGTACAAGGCCTGTGTTGTATTGGTACAAGGCCCGTGTTGTATTGGTACCAGGCCCGTGTTGTATTGGTACCAGGCCCGTGTTGTATTGGTACAAGGCCCGTGTTGTATTGCTACTTTAAAAGACTCAGCTTAATTCAGAGACAATTGGAAAAGGTTGTGCATTGGAGAAAGTTGAGTTTTATGAAAATGTGTCTTCTAGAAGTTTAATATCTACAGTCAAAGCGCTTAACTCTCTCCCTTGGTCTCTTGTTGTCAAACAGAAACGACAAAGTCAATTTGAAGTCGATGCAACCAAATCAAGGTCAACAATGGAATGGAACAAACCTATCCTCTCCCTCTCTGTCTCTCTCTGTCTCTCTCTGTCTCTCTCTGTCTCTCTGTGTGTCTCTCTCTCTGTCTCTCTCTCTCTCTCTCTCTCTGTCTCTCTCTCTCTCTCTCTCAGGCCCTGGATGGGTTCTTCTTCGTGGTGAACATGGAGGGGAACATTGTGTTTGTGTCTGAGAACGTGACCCAGTACCTGCTGTATAACCAGGAGGAGCTGATGAACACCAGTGTCTACAGCGTCTTGCACGTAGGAGACCACGCTGAGTTCATCAAGAACCTGCTGCCCAAGAGCCTGGGTGAGTAACTCTCCATCTCTCTCTATTCATCTCTCTCTCTCTATCCCTCCATCTCCCTCTCTATCCCTCCATCTCTCTCTCTCTATCCCTCCATCTCTCTCTCTCTCTCTATCCATCTCTCTCTCTCTATCCCTCCATCTCTCTCTATCCCTCCATCTCTCTCTCTCTATCCCTCCATCTCTCTCTCTCTCTCCCTCCATCTCTCTCTCTATCCCTCCATCTCTCTCTCCCTCTCTCTCTCTCTCTCTCTATCCCTCCATCTCTCTCTCTCTATCCCTCCATCTCTCTCCATCCTCCATCTCTCTCTCTCTATCCCTCCATCTCTCTCTCTATCCCTCCATCTCTCTCTCTCTCTCTCTTTCTCTCTCTCTCTATCCCTCCCTCTCCCTCTCTATCCCTCCATCTCTCTCTCTCTATCCCTCCATCTCTCTCTCTCTATCCCTCCATCTCTCTCTCTCTATCCCTCCATCTCTCTCTCTCTATCCCTCCATCTCTCTCTCTCTATCCCTCCATCTCTCTCTCTTTCTCTCTCTATCCCTCCATCTCTCTCTCTTTCTCTCTCTTTCTCTCTCTCTATCCCTCCATCTCTCCTCTCTATCCCTCCATCTCTCTCTCTCTCCCTCCATCTCTCTCTCTCTATCCCTCCATCTCTCTCTCTCTCTCTCTCTCTCTCTCTATCCCTCCATCTCTCTCTCTCTCTCTCTATCCCTCCATCTCTCTCTCTCTCTCTTTCTCTCCATCTCTCTCCTATCCATCTCTCTCTCTATCCCTCCATCTCTCTCTCTCCCTCCATCCATCTCTTTCTCTCTCTATCCCTCCATCTCTCTCTCTCTCTCTCTTCTCTCCATCCCTCCATCTCTCTCTCTCTCTCTCCATCTCTCTCTCTCTCTCTCTCTCCTCTCTCTCTCTCTCTCTCTCTCTATCCCTCCATCTCTCTCTCTATCCCTCCATCTCTCTCTCTATCCCTCCATCTCTCTCTCTATCCCTCCATCTCTCTCTCTCTCCCTCCATCTCTCTCTCTCTATCCCTCCATCTCTCTCTCTCTATCCCTCCATCTCTCTCTCTCCCTCCATCTCTCTCTCTCTCTTTCTCTCTCTCTCTATCCCTCCATCTCTCTCTCTCTATCCCTCCATCTCTCTCTCTATCCCTCCATCTCTCTCTCTCTCATCCCTCCATCTCTCTCTCTATCCCTCCATCTCCTCTCACTCTATCCCTCCATCTCAGGTCTCTATCCCTCCATCTCTCTCTCTCTATCCCTCCATCTCTCTCTCTCTATCCCTCCATCTCTCTCTCTCTCATCCCTCCATATGTCTCTCTCTCTCCTCTCATATCTCTCCAATCAATCAAAATCTCTCCATCACAGAAGTTTCAAAACTCTCATCCCTCCATCTCTCTCTCTTTCTCTCTCTCTCTCCCTCCATCTTTCCTCTGTAACTCTTTCTTTTCTCCTTGACTACATCTTTCTCACTCCTCATTTCCTCCTCTCTTTCCCCTGAGAGGAAGGCAGGTAGTGGTTAATGTATGTCATCGCCCCAGCCTGTCGGAGCGTAGGGCAACAGCTCACTCTCAGTACTCCTATTGCACTCTAGGCTCTATCAGATCCAGGTCATCTCTATCTCTCACTCTTGCTCGCTCTCACTCAATTCAAGGGTCTCTCTTTCTTTCTCTCTTGTTCTCTGTCTCTCTGTCTCTCTGTCTCTCTGTCTCTCTTGCTCTCTGTCTCTCTGTCTCTCTGTCTCTATGTCTCTCTGTCTCTCTGTCTCTCTGTCTCTCTGTCTCTCTGTCTCTCTGTCTCTCTGTCTCTCTGTCTCTCTTGCTATCTCACTCTCTCTGTCTCTCAAAGTCTCTCTGTCTCTCTGTCTCTCTTGTACTCTCTGTCTCATTCTAGTCTGCTCTGTCTCTTTGTCTCTCTGTCTCTCTGTCTCTCTGTCTCTTGTCTCTCTGTCTCTCTTGCTCTCTGTCTCTCTGTCTCTCTGTCTCTTTGTCTCTCTGTCTTCTGTCTCTGTCAATTCAATTCAAGGGGCTTTATTGGCATGGGAAACATATGTTGACATTGCCAAAGCAAGTGAGGTAGATCATATACAAAAGTGAAATAAACAATCAAAATTAACAGTAAACATTACACAGAAGTTTCAAAACAATAAAGACATTACAAATGTCATATTATATATATATATACAGTGGGCAAAAAAGTATTTAGTCAGCCACCAATTGTGCAAGTTCTCCCACTTAAAAAGATGAGAGAGGCCTGTAATTTTCATCATAGGTACCACTTCAACTATGACAGACAAAATGAGAAAAATAATCCAGAAAATCACATTGTAGGATTTTTAATGAATTTATTTGCAAATTATGGTGGAAAATAAGTATTTGGTCAATAACAAAAGTTTCTCAGTACTTTGTTATATACCCTTTGTTGGCAATGACAGAGGTCAAATGTTTTCTGTAAGTCTTCACAAGGTTTTCACACACTGTTGCTGGTATTTTGCCCCAATGTATATACCATGTTGTAACAATGTACAAATAGTTAAAGAACAAAAGGGAAAATAAATAAGCATAAATATGGGTTGTATTTACAATGGTGTTTGTTCTTCACTGGTTGCCCTTTTCTCGTGGCAACAGGTCATAAACCTTCATAAACCTTGCTGCTGTGATGGCACACTGTGGAATTTCACCCAGTAGATATGGGAGTTTATCAAAATTGGGTTTGTTTTCGAATTCTTTGTTGATCTGTGTAATCTGAGGGAAATATGTTTCTCTAATATGGTCATATATTGGGCAGGAGGTTAGGAAGTGCAGCTCAGTTTCCACCTCATTTTGTGGGCAGTGAGCACATAGCCTGTCTTCTCTTGAGAGACAGTTCTGCCTACGGTGGCCTTTCTCAATAGCAAGGCTATGCTCACTGAATCTGTACATAGTCAAAGCTTTCCTTAAGTTTGGGTCAGTCACAGTGGTCAGGTATTCTGCCGCTGTGTACTCTCTGTTTAAGGCCAAATAGCATTCTAGTTTGCTCTGTTTTTTTTTGTTAATTCTTTCCAATGTGTTAAGTAATTATCTTTTTGTTTTCTCATGATTTGGTTGGGTCTAATTGTGGACCAGCTTGCTTAGGGGACTCTTCCACAGGTTCATCTCTCTGTAGGTGATGGCTTTGTTATGGACGGTTTGGGAATCGCTTCCTTTTAGGTGGTTGTAGAATTTAACGTCTCTTTTCTGGATTTTGATCATCAGTGGGTATCGGCCTAATTCTGCTCTGCATTCATTATTTGGTGTTCTACATCCTATACCAGTGAGGTCCAATGAGAGTGGAGTCCAATGAGAGTGGAGTCCAATGCCAGTGGGGTCCTATACCAGTGGGGTCCTATACCAGTGGAGTCCTATACCAGTGGAGTCCTATACCAGTGGAGTCCTATACCAGTGGAGTCCTATACCAGTGGAGTCCTATACCAGTGGGGTCCTATACCAGTGGAGTCCAATGAGAGTGGGGTCCTATACCAGTGGAGTCCTATACCAGTGGATTCCTATACCAGTGGGGTCCTATACCAGTGGGGTCCTATACCAGTGGAGTCCAATGAGAGTGGGGTCCTATACCAGTGGGGTCCTATACCTATACCAGTGGAGTCCTATACCAGTGGGGTCCTATACCAGTGGAGTCCTATACCAGTGGAGTCCTATACCAGTGGAGTCCTATGAGAGTGGAGTCCTATACCAGTGGGGTCCTATACCAGTGGAGTCCTATACCAGTGGAGTCCTATACCAGTGGAGTCCTATACCAGTGGAGTCCTATACCAGTGGAGTCCTATACCAGTGGAGTCCTATACCAGTGGGGTCCTATACCAGTGGAGTCCTATACCAGTGGGGTCCTATACCAGTGGGGTCCTATACCAGTGGAGTCCTATACCAGTGGGTCCTATACCAGTGGAGTCCTATACCAGTGGAGTCCTATACCAGTGGGGTCCTATACCAGTGGGGTCCTATACCAGTGGGGTCCTATGAGAGTGGAGTCCTATACCAGAGATACCAGTGGAGTCCTATACCAGTGGGGTCCTATACCAGTGGAGTCCTATACCAGTGGAGTCCTATACCAGTGGGGTCCTATACCAGTGGGGTCCTATACCAGTGGGGTCCTATACCAGTGGGGTCCTATACCAGTGGAGTCCTATGAGAGTGGAGTCCTATGAGAGTGGAGTCCTATAAGGGTGGAGTCCTATACCAGTGGGGTCCTATACCAGTGGAGTCCTATGAGAGTGGAGTCCTATACCAGTGGGGTCCTATACCAGTGGGGTCCTATGAGAGTGGAGTCCTATACCAGTGGAGTCCTATACCAGTGGAGTCCTATACCAGTGGAGTCCTATACCAGTGGAGTCCTATACCAGTGGAGTCCTATACCAGTGGAGTCCTATGAGAGTGGAGTCCTATACCAGTGGAGTCCTATACCAGTGGGGTCCTATACCAGTGGGGTCCTATACCAGTGGGGTCCTATACCAGTGGGGTCCTATACCAGTGGGGTCCTATACCAGTGGAGTCCTATACCAGTGGAGTCCTATACCAGTGGAGTCCTATACCAGTGGATTCTTATACCAGTGGGGTCCTATGAGAGTGGAGTCCTATGAGAGTGGAGTCCTATACCAGTGGAGTCCTATACCAGTGGGGTCCTATACCAGTGGGGTCCTATACCAGTGGGGTCCTATACCAGTGGAGTCCTATGAGAGTGGAGTCCTATGAGAGTGGAGTCCTATGAGGGTGGAGTCCTATACCAGTGGGGTCCTATACCAGTGGGGTCCTATGAGAGTGGAGTCCTGAGAGTGGAGTCCTATACCAGTGGAGTGGGGTCCTATACCAGTGGAGTCCTATACCAGTGGGGTCCTATACCAGTGGGGTCCTATACCAGTGGGGTCCTATGAGAGTGGAGTCCTATACCAGTGGGGTCCTATGAGAGTGGAGTCCTATACCAGTGGAGTCCTATACCAGTGGGGTCCTATGAGAGTCCTATGGAGTGGAGTCCTATACCAGTGGAGTCCTATACCAGTGGAGTCCTATACCAGTGGAGTCCTATACCAGTGGAGTCCTATACCAGTGGAGTCCTATGAGAGTGGAGTCCTATGGTGTCCAGTGGAGTCCTATACCAGTGGAGTCCTATACCAGTGGAGTCCTATACCAGTGGAGTCCTATGAGAGTGGAGTCCTATACCAGTGGAGTCCTATACCAGTGGGGTCCTATACCAGTGGGGGAGTCCTATACCAGTGGAGTCCTATACCAGTGGGTCCTATACCAGTGGAGTCCTATACCAGTGGAGTCCTATACCAGTGGGGTCCTATACCAGTGGGGTCCTATACCAGTGGGGTCCTATACCAGTGGAGTCCTATACCAGTGGAGTCCTATACCAGTGGGTCCTATACCAGTGGGGTCCTATACCAGTGGGGTCCTATACCAGTGGAGTCCTATACCAGTGGAGTCCTATACCAGTGGAGTCCTATACCAGTGGGTCCTATACCAGTGGGGTCCTATACCAGTGGGGTCCTATACCAGTGGGGTCCTATACCAGTGGAGTCCTATACCAGTGGAGTCCTATACCAGTGGAGTCCTATACCAGTGGAGTCCTATACCAGTGGGGTCCTATACCAGTGGGTCCTATACCAGTCCTATACCAGTGGAGTCCTATACCAGTGGGGTCTATACCAGTGGGGTCCTATACCAGTGGAGTCCTATACCAGTGGAGTCCTATACCAGTGGAGTCCTATACCAGTGGGGTCCTATACCAGTGGGGTCCTATACCAGTGGGGTCCTATACCAGTGGAGTCCTATACCAGTGGGGTCCTATACCAGTGGGGTCCTATACCAGTGGGGTCTTATACCAGTGGAGTCCTATACCAGTGGAGTCCTATACCAGTGGAGTCCTATACCAGTGGAGTCCTATACCAGTGGGGTCCTATACCAGTGGGGTCCTATGAGAGTGGGGTCCTATGAGAGTGGAGTCCTATACCAGTGGATTCCTATACCAGTGGAGTCCTATACCAGTGGAGTCCTATACCAGTGGGGTCCTATACCAGTGGGGTCCTATACCAGTGGGGTCCTATACCAGTGGAGTCCTATGAGAGTGGAGTCCTATGAGAGTGGAGTCCTATGAGAGTGGAGTCCTATGAGAGTGGAGTCCTATACCAGTGGAGTCCTATACCAGTGGAGTCCTATACCAGTGGAGTCTTATACCAGTGGGGTCCTATGACAGTGGAGTCCTATACCAGTGGAGTCCTATACCAGTGGGGTCCTATACCAGTGGAGTCCTATACCAGTGGAGTCCTATACCAGTGGAGTCCTATACCAGTGGAGTCCTATACCAGTGGGGTCCTATACCAGTGGGGTCCTATACCAGTGGGGTCCTATACCAGTGGGGTCCTATACCAGTGGGGTCCTATACCAGTGGGGTCCTATACCAGTGGGGTCCTATATAGAGTACAGGGTGCCGTTTGAGACTCAGCCTGTGTGTATCACGTGGAGGTCTCTAAGCCGTCCGGGTGGCAGGCGTCGCAGAAAAGAGCACCCTGGGAAGGGGGAAATGATCTTCAGGGTTGTGTTGGGCTGTGCTGTGGCCCAGATTCACAGATTATCAATGTCCCTCCCCCCCTACCCTCCATGCAGCTGAATTGAGAGCATGAACAGATGGGAGAGTGTCTGTGAGAGAAGAGAGGGGTTTGGGTTTTCTCAAGGTCTTTTATACATAGCAACTTTGTTCTGATACTTTCTCTGTCTCCTTCAGTGTATTTAATACATAGTGGTCCTTTAAAACACCGTCCTCTGTCTCCTTCAGTGTATTTAATACATAGTGGTCCTTTAAAACACCTTCCTCTGTCTCCTTCAGTGTATTTAATACATAGTGGTCCTTTAAAACACCTTCCTCTGTCTCCTTCAGTGTATTTAATACATAGCGGTCCTTTAAAACACCTTCCTCTGTCTCCTTCAGTGTCTTTTTCATCTTCATGTGGATGACCCAAAAGCAGAAATAATTGGTAACAATGACTCTTTCTTTCTCTCTCTCCCTCTCTCTCTCTCTCTCTCTCTCTCTCTCTCTCTCTCTCTCTCTCTCTCTCTCTCTCTCTCTCTCTCTCCCCTCTCATTCTCTCTCTCTCTCTCTCTCTCTCTCTCTCTCTCTCCCTCCCCCCCTCTCATTCTCTCTCTCTCTCCCTCCCCCTCTCATTCTCTCTCTCTCCCTCCCTCCCCCCTCTCTCTCTCTCTCTCTCCCTCTCTCCCTCTCTCTCTCTCTCTCTCTCTCTCCCCGCCATCCCTCCCTCTCCCTCCCTCTATATCCATCCCTCCCTCCCTCTCCCTCCCTCTCTCTCTCTCTCTCTCTCCCGCCATCCCTCCCTCTCCCTCCCTCTCCCTCCCTCTCCCTCCCTCCCTCTCCCTCTGTAGTGAACGGTGTGCCGTGGTCCAGTGAAGGTCCCAGGAGGAACAGTCACACGTTTAACTGTCGAATGCTGGTCAACCCTCACAGTGACAACAGGGACGAGACCAACGACCATGAGGGGCAGAAACAGAAATATGAGACCATGCAGTGTTTCGCTGTCTCCGAACCCAAGAGCATCAAGGAGGAGGCAGAAGGTATGGAGGGAGGGAGGGAGGGAGGAAAAGGATGGTGTGTTGAGAATACAATCAGAAACACTGTTAGAATGTTTTGCATTTGACTACCATAGCCCCAATTTTTTAAAAAGCTAACATTGGCTGTCCTAAACCCTAGCTATTGCTACTTGGCCTGCTACTTTGGCCTGCTACTTTGGCCTGCTACATTGGCCTGCTAGCTGGAGTGACTGAGGGTGCTAGGATCTGTCTATAGTGTGTGTCCTAAGCCCTAGCTACTTTTCCAATGACTCTCCTCTGGCTAGCTTCAGCTTCCGACCTGGCTAGCTTCTGCTTCCGACCTGGCTAGCTTCTGCTTCCGACCTGGCTAGCTTCAGCTTCCGACCTGGCTAGCTTCAGCTTCCGACCTGGCTAGCTTCAGCTTCCGACCTGGCTAGAATTAGCCTGTTTACCTGTAGTATAAATATCTCAATTAATGATGGGGGGGGAAACAATAGTTACATATCACAATATTATTTTTGGATGATATTATATTGATATTTAACTCCAAGTATTGATTTGTAGGAAATAAAAAAACATGTATTTATAAATATATATATATATATATTAATATGTGTATGTATGTAATATGTGTGTGTATAATGTGTATTTTTGTAAAAAAAAACAATGCTTAGTAGCGTTAGCTAGCTATAAGGGAATAGGGTGCCATTTGGAACACGATCGTCATGCTGATTTAAGGAAATTAGAAACAGTTCTGCCTCCTATTCCCTATATCGAGGCTATTCAAGTCTTCCCCTTCGAGGTCCGGACTGAATGATTTTTTTTCTGTTCTACCTGAAATTTAATATCACCCACCTGGTGTTCCAGGTATAAATCAGTCCCTAATTTTTTATATTTTTATATATATATATATATATATATATATATATATTTATTTGAAGTCAGAAGTTTACATATGCCTTAGCCAAATACATTTAAATTCAGTTTTTCACCATTCCTGACATTTAATCCTAGTAAAAAGTCCCTGTCTTAGGTCAGTTAGGATCACCACTTTATTTTAAGAATGTGAAATGTTAGAATAATAGTAGAAAGAGTGATTTATTTCAGCTTTTATTTATTTCATCACATTCTCAGTGGGTCAGAAGTTTACATGCTACCAAATACTAATTGAGTGTATTGCCTTTAAATTGTTTAACTTGGGTCAAATGTTTTGGGTAGCGTTCCACAAGCTTCTCTCAATAAGTTGGGTGAATTTTGGCCCATTCCTCCTGACAGAGCTGGTGTAACTGAGTCAGGTTTGTAGACCTCCTTGCTCCCACACGCTTTTTCAGTTCTGCCCTCAAATTTTCTATGGGATTGAGGTCAGGGCTTTGTGATGGCCACTCCGATACCTTGACTTTGTTGTCCTTAAGCCATTTTGCCACAACTTTGGAAGTATGCTTGGGGTCATTGTCCATTTGGAAGACCCATTTGCGACCAAGTTTTAACATCCTGACTGATGTCTTGAGATGTTGCTTCAATATATCCACATAACTTTCCTACCTCATGATTCCATCTTTTTGTGAAGTGCACTAGTCCCACCTGCAGCAAAGCATCCCCACAACATGATGCTGCCATCCCTGTGCTTCACGGTTGGGATGGTGTTCTTTGGCTTGCAAGCCTCCCCCTTTTCCTCCAAACATAACGATGGTCATTATTATTATTATTAAAGTACAATCTCTGTCCCCATGTGCAGTTGCAAACCGTAGTCTGGCTTTTTTATGGGGGTTTTAGAGCAGTGGCTTCTTCCTTGCTGAGCGGCCTTTCGTGTTATGTCGATTTAGGACTCGTTTTACTGTGGATATAGATACTTTTGTACCTGTTTTCTCCAGCATCTTCACATGTTGCTTTGCTGATGTTCTGGGATTGATTTGTACTTTTCGACCCCAAAGTACGTTCATCTCTAGGAGACAGAACGCGTCTCCTTCCTGAGCGGTATGATGGCTGCGTGGTCCAATGGTGTTTATACTTGCGTACTATTGCTTGTACAGATGAACGTGGTACCTTCAAGAGATTGGAAATTGTTCCCAAGGATGAACCAGACTTGTGGAGGTCTACAATTTGTTTTCTGAGGTCATGGCTGATTTCTTTTGATTTTCCCATGATGTCAAGCAAAGAGGCATTGAGTTTGAAGGTAGGCCTTGAAATACATCCACAGGTCACCTCCAATTGACTCAAATGATGTCAATTAGCCTATCAGAAGCTTCTAAAGCCATGACATCATTTTCTGGAATTTTCCAAGCTGTTTAAAGGCACAGTCAACTTAGTGTATGTAAACTTCTGACCCACTGGAATTGTGATACAGTGAATTATATGTGAAATATTCTGTCTGTAAACAATTGTTGGAAAAATGACTTGTGTCATGTACAAAGTAGATGTCCTAACCGACTCGCCAAAACTATAGTTTGTTGACAAGACATTTGTGGAGTGGTTGAAAAACGAGTTTTAATGACTCCCCTAAGTGTCTGTAAACTTCCCACTTAAATTACATTTATATGTAGTTGATGTTCAAATGCATAGACATTTGAACTGGTTTTGATGTCCAAATTTGAATTGAGGGCGCTACAGAGGGCTCCTGCAGTTCTGTCACACGCTGGGTCTGTACATAGTCAATGGTAGGCTTCGAGGACACTCCTATGGTAGGTACACCTACAGCACATCCTTTGGCAGTAGTACTTTATCACTGACCTCAACCCAGATTCTCTCAGCGTTCAGTCAGCCCACTAACACCTCTATCAGACCACAGCAAAATCACAGTCTACTTGAACAGAAAAATACGCAATCATGAGGCATCAAAGCCAAAGAAACTGTATAATATGAGGAGATGCGACAGATTGAAGGAAAGTATTGTGGAAACCGACCAAAAAACAGTTAGGCAACAACAAATTCAATCCCTTTTAGACATCTTCCTGGACAAAACGTTTCACTGTAATTGTAAAGGTGTAAACTAGCAGTAGGAGATTTGACCTTTCAGGTTTGACCTTTCAGGTTCAAATCTAAAAAACCGGACAACCTAAGAAAATACAATGATAAATACAAAAGCCTAAGAAATAATTGAGAAACCTATCCACCGAAAAACATAGAGGAAGCCTAAACAGTATCATTTGACCTTTCAGGTTCAAATCTAAAAATGTCAACCGGACAAGAAAATACAATGATAAATACAAAAGAAATAATTGAGAAACCTATCCACCGAAAAACATAGAGCCTCAGAAAAGTCCACACCTTCACTATGGCGAATCACTAAAACGATACAGAAATATACTGTGGAAAACCTGCACAACAGAAATCAGTTCAATGTATTTGAAGAATCCATAGAATCTAACCACTTCTGGGAAAATTGGAAAACACAAACAATAACATGAAGAGCTATCTATCCGAAACAGAGATGTATGGATAAACCACTGCTCTCTTTAACTTGTTGACGCACATCCCCGTAGCGGGATAATTGTCACCAGCAACCGCTGAATAGCATAGCAACCACAGTCAAATAATATTACTAAAAAATATTCATATTCGTGAAATCACAAGTGCAATATTGCAAAACACAGCTTAGCCTTTTGTTAATCCACCTGTCATTTTGAAATTATGCTTTACAGTGAAAGCAATCCAAGCGTTTGTGTAAGTTTATCGATAGCATAACATAACATTATGTACACTAAGCATTAAGTAGCTAGGTCACGGAAATCAGAAAGACAATCAAATTAATTGTTTATCTTTGATGATCTTCGGATGTTTTCACTCACGAGACTCCCAGTTACACAACAAATGTTCCTTTTGTTCCATAAAGATTATTTTTATATCCAAAATACCGACATTTGTTTGTTGCATTATGTTCAGAAATCCACAGGAAAGAGCGGTCACGACAACGCAGACGTATATTCCAAATAATATCCATCATGTCCACCGAAACATGTCAAACGTTTTTAATAATCAATCCTCAGGTTGTTTTTAAAATATATAATCGATAATATATCAACCGAGTGTGTAGCTTTTTCAATAACAGCGGGAGAAACAATGGCCACTTTACTCTGTAGCGCAAAACTCACTCTGAGAGCCCCCACCTATCCACTTACGCAATGTGATCTTTCAAGCTCATTTTTCAAAATAAAAGCCTGAAACTATGTCTAAAGACTGTTGACACCTTAGGGAAGCCATAGAAAAAGGTATCTGGTTGATATCCCTTTAAATGGAGGATAGGCAAGCATAGGAACAGAGAGGTTTCAAAATAAGAGGCACTTCCTGATTGGATTTTCCTCAGGCTTTCACCTGCAATATCAGTTCTGTTATACTCACAGACAATATTTGTACAGTTTTGGAAACGTTAGAGTGTTTTCTATCCTACTCTGACAATTGTATGCATATTCTAGTTTCTGGGGCTGAAATCTCCCCTCCTCTCTCTCTCTCTCTCTCTCTCTCTCCCATCTCTCTCTCCCTTCTCTCTCTCTCCCATCTCTCTCTCCCTCCTCTCTCTCTCCCCTCCTGTCACTCTCTCTCTCCCCCTCCTTTCACTCTCTCTCCCTCCTCTCTCTCTCTCCCTCCTCTCTCTCTCTCTCCCCTCCTTTCACTCTCTCCCCTCCTCTCTCTCTCCCCTCCTCTCTCTCTCCCCCTCCTCTCTCTCTCTCTCCCCTCCTCTCTCTCTCCCCTCCTCTCTCTCTCCCCTCCTCTCTCTCTCCCCCCTTCTGTCTCTCTCTCCCCTTCTGTCTCTCTCTCCCCTCCTCTCTCTCTCTCCCCTCCTCTCTCTCTCCCCTTCTGTCTCTCTCTCCCCTCCCTCTCCCCTTCTGTCTCTCTCTCCCCTCCTCTCTATCTCTCTCTCCCCCTTCCTGTCTCTCTCCCTCCTGTCTCTACCCCCCTGTCTCTCTCCCCCTCTAGACTTCCAGTCATGTCTGATATGTGTGGCTCGCAGGATGCCCATGAAGGAGCGGCCCGTTCTCCCCACGCACGAGAGCTTCACCACCCGCCAGGACCTGCAAGGTAACCAATCACAGCACTACGATCATACCGGCTGTCTGACATTAACCAATCACACAGCCACAGAATTATGACCAAGGCAGTCCACCAGACAGTTCTTAATCAATCAGAAAACAATCTATAAATGATCAGACTAACTTGAATCAATTGCAGAACCGTCTTTAATGACTAGGTAGGGAGGTAGCCAATGACAGAGCAAGTTTCTCCGGTTGTCACTGTCAAGAGAGAACCATTGTAGAGACCTGTCTTCCAGCTGTTTGCCACCCCACTCTCAGCCTGGGCAGTGCCCAAGCACCAGCTACTGTTCCTGTTAACACACGCTTCTGAACATAAAGAACCTCAAACTCTATATCGAACTGTTGACACCGACTATATAGTACAGGATAGATGCCCACCCCACACACACACACACACACACACACACACACACACACACACACACACTGTGCTCCTCTTTCAACTGGTAAAGTATGAAGTCACTGTAGGATCACCAACCTGTCTGTCTGTCTGGCTCCTACCTGCCACTGATGTGTGGACAGTATATACACACACACACATTTGTGATCAGTAGCCTGTCTCTCTCTCTCTCTCTCTGCTGTGTCCCTAGGTAAGATCACGTCACTAGACACCAGTCTTCTGAGAGCCTCTATGAAGCCTGGCTGGGAAGACCTGGTGAGGAGAAGCATCCAGAGGTTTCACCTACAGAACGACGGAGAGATGTCCTTCGCCAAGAGACACCAACAAGAGGGTGAGACTACCAGACGAGGCCTGTATCATCTTAGACTAGACTATATCATCTTAGACTACCAGAGGCCTATATCATCTTAGACTACCAGACGAGGCCTATATCTTCTTAGACTACCAGACGAGGCCTATATCTTCTTAGACCTATATCATCTTAGACTACCTGAGACTACCTGCCTATATATCTTAGACAAGACCTTCTTAGACTACCAGAGACTATATCATCTTAGACAAGACCTATATCTTCTTAGACTACCAGACGAGGCCTATATCTTCTTAGACTACCTGACAAGACCTATATCATCTTAGACTACCTGACGAGGCCTATATCATCTTAGACTACGTGACGAGGCCTATATCATCTTAGACTACCTGACAAGACCTATATCATCTTAGACTGCCAGACGAGATCTATATCATCTTAGACTACCTGACAAGACCTATATCATCTTAGAGAATTTCAACACATCATGTTGATTTCATGGATGCATCCAAAGTAGTTACGTTTCTCCAGCCCCGATCCCTCAGCTGTGCCGGTTTGCCTGCTCTGTTGTTTGAATCTCAGCTTGCCTCTTTAACTCTCCCTCGTCGCTGTGCGTCTCTCTGCAGTGTTGCGTCACGGCCAGGCATTCAGCCCCATCTACAGGTTCTCTCTGTCAGACGGGACCATCGTGTCGGCTCACACCAAGAGCAAGCTGGTCCGCTCCCCTGCCACCAACGAACCTCAGCTCTACATGTCTCTACACCTGCTACAGAGGTACGTTCCCTAAACCCTGACCCCTAACCCCTGAACCCCAGCTCTACATGTCTCTACACCTGCTACAGAGGTACGAACCCTAACCCCTGACCCCTAACCCCTGAACCCCAGCTCTACATGTCTCTACACCTCCTACAGAGGAACGTTCCATAACCCCTGACCCCAGCTCTGACCCCAAATTTGTTTACATCCCTGTTAGTGAGCATTTCTTCTTTGCCAAGATAATCCATCCACCTGACAGGTGTGGCATATCAACAATCTGATTCAACAGCATGTTCATTACACAGGTGCACCTTGTGCTGGGTGCAATAAAGACCATTCTAAAATGTGCAGTTTTGTCACACTACACAATGCCACAGATGTCTCAAGTTTTGAGTGAGCATGGATTTGGAATGCTGACAGCAGTAATGTCTACCAGAACTGTCGCCAGTGAATTGAATGTTCTTTGTGTGTGTGTGTGTGTTGCTGCTCTGTGTTACTGCTCTGTGTGTGTGTAACCTCCACCTCTTGTATCCCGTGTGTTATCCCCAGAGAGCAGTCAGTGTGTGGTATGGGGCCGGGTCAGGACATGGGGCCCGGTGGACAGGGCCAGCAGGGGACAGTGATGGGCCCCGGCCCCAAACCAATGGTCCCCAACCCCTCAATGACACCTCCAACCCCGGGGACAATATCTGGCCTGGTGCCCCAGGGACAGGACACCACGATCAGCTCCAACAGCACGCCATTCTCCCTTCCTCATGGAGGTCCAGGGTCCAGAGAACCAGGGCTCGGACCCATGGGGTCCGGGTCTGGACACATGCAGGGCTACCGCTACGGTTGCCCTCCCCAGCCCATGGGCTACCCTGGAGGGATGCAGGGCGGCATGGGCATGAACCCCCCCAACCATCCCCACCAGCAAGGGGCCAGCTGGAGGATGAGCAGCCCGTCTCGAGGCAGCCCTACCCCAGCTGGAGGCCCCCATCTGGGGCAACAGAACTCGATGCTGTCCCCTAGGCACCGGGCGAGTCCAGGGATGGCAGGGAGCCCTCGCGTGGCCCCATGCCTGCACTCGCCCTCCCCTGTGGGGATGTGTGGGTCTGGAACAGGGGTTGCAGTAGGAAGTAGCGGTCCTGCGGCTAACAGTCATGCTAACAGTCAGGCTAACAGTCTTGCTAACAGCTACACCAGTAGTTCTCTGTCGGCCCTGCAGGCCCTGAGTGAGTGTCACGGGGTCGGACATGGCGGTTGCGTTCACCCACACATTCATGGCGCTGGGGGTCATTCGCACGCACACACCCTGGGGTCACCGGACAGGAAGATGATGGGGTCGCCAGCCGGAGTCACGATGGGGGCAGGGGTCAACCCTCACATGATGTCGAAGCTTGGCGGTGGCACTAACGTGGATCCTCACGGAGAGCAGGGTGGACAGTACGACCAGAGACAGATGGACAGACAGACTGACGGGAACGGTAGCAGCGGTAACCACGGTGACGTCAAAGAGGAGAGGGACGGCTCAAACGACGGCCCCAACGCGCAGAGCCGTGTCCTCCACGACAACAAGGGCCACACCAAACTACTCCAGCTCCTCACCACCAAGTCCGAACCCCTCGACACCCCCCCGTCTCCCAACGGAGGAGGAGACCCCAAGGACCCCTCGTCAGGGCTGGGGGGCCCTCATGGTCCAGGGGCCCCAGGGGGCCACGCCACATCCCTAAAGGAGAAACACAAAATTCTCCACAGGCTGCTCCAGAACAGCACCTCTCCTGTCGACCTGGCCAAGCTCACCGCTGAGGCCACTGGCAAGGAGCTGGGAGAGCAGGGGAGTAACGTCAACACCCAGGTGGGTACAGGAGGGGGTACAGATGGGAACCTCCCCTCCAAACAGGAGCCCCTGAGTCCTAAGAAGAAGGACAACGCACTGCTGAGGTACCTGCTGGATGAAGAGGAGGGGGGCATGAAGGAGAGGCAGGCTAGGATGGAGGGAGGAGGAGAGGTGAAGACGGAGATGAAACACCCCCTCCATGTGAAGACTGAGAAACAGGATGCAGGATATGATCGCTCTGAGCAGGTGGGTGGGCATGAGATTTCTCTCATTTATGACTCATAATTGTAAAGGATGAGTAGCACCATGGTTTGGGTACAAGTTGACGGAATGATTATTAACGATTAGTTATATTTTCATTAGATTGTTTTTTTTAGTTTTTTGGAATGATAGTTGATGTTGAATTAATGGTATTTAATAGAGGAATACTTCCAGTCATTGTGTTAGAGATAGTTAGAAACTCCCTCCAAACTGCACACAGAAACATAAAAAATAATATCCACAAGTTAAACTGACTAGTACTGGGGAACTTGATAAAGGTCCTCATTGTCAAAAGTATAAGTAGTGTCAAATTCAGAGAATCTAGAATGAGAGCGTCGGTGTTCTAGAATGAGAGCGTCGGTGTTCTAGAATGAGAGAGTCGGTGTTCTAGAATGAGAGAGTCGGTGTTCTAGAATGAGAGAGTTGGAGTTGTCGTGTCTTTGGCTTTGCCGGATTAAGTGATATGACATGCTATTCTATAAAATCCTTTCTCCGTAATTAATATTATCTGATTGAGCTAATCATGTAAATGTAATTAACTAGAAAGTCGGGGCCCCACGAAATAATATTTATAGAGCTGTTATCTTCCGACTAAACTCTTAAAGACCTGGTCATATTTTACATCAATAGCAGTCAATATTAATCATCACCTTAATTCAGTCTCATCTGAAAGTTGTAAATTCTTGGTTATCTTCACGAACCCTGGCTAACAAGTTGAATCAGCAATACAAAATTGGGTTTAATTATTTATTTACTAAATACCTAACTAATCACACAGGATTACATATACACAGAATGAATCATACCTTGATTACAAATTATGTCATAAAGGAAAACGTCCCTAGCGGACGGAGCAGATATGACAGCTGGTTACACAAAGAAAAGGGGCTGGGTATGAGTGAAAGAGCGGGAAGACTGAGTAACAAAGGAAGAAGCTGTGCTATCGTAAATACAGTATCTTATGCATTCTAAATTACCGCCCATTTGGAAAAGGAAATTGCAATAAATATTTACTCTGAGCTGCGCTTCAATAGGTTGGTGGTAGATGGAAGGCCGTGTTGCCCAACCAAGTCCTTTGTCCTTTGAAGAGTGTCTCCGGTGGTGAACGGGATACGTTGTAGTGTCGTCATTGGTTGGTAGAGGGGATACTCTGTCTGTCCTCTCCTAGCCCACATTTACAGCTGCTGTTGCTAACTCAACGGCTAGGATGTCTCACTTCTTTAGTGAATAAGAGTTCAAAGTTCAAACCATTCACTACCAAAGCTCACGCTGAGGTTGGCTTAGTTCTGTAGTTGACATGTTAGTCCTTTTTAACGTATGGACCGTCATCCTCACGTCCTCTGAACAGGAGGTTACATTGTCGTCCAAGGCTTATATAGTGGAGGGAGAAGGGTGTTTCACAGTCTACAGCCCATGTTTCTTCACAGGGGTGGGTCACTGATTTGAGCAGAGACCTAACCTTATGAAAACCCAAATCTCTCATTTGGAAGCTAAAATTATATTTAATTTCCTCACCAATAATTTTATATTCAAACATTTAAATTGCACAACAATTCCATGTGAATCTGATAACTATAATGTGTAGACTTTCCACTGTACCGTTTATGTCATCCTATCATTGATGAGAATGTCATCATATTCATTAACTTGTTATGACTGCAATCCCGATATCGGGATAAGTGTCATCAACAACCGCTGAATAGCATAGCGCTATATTCAATAAATATTACTACAAATATTTATATTCATGAAATCACAAGTGCAATATAGGAAAACACAGCTTAGCCTTTTGTTAATCCACCTGTCGTGTCAGATTTTGAAATTATGCTTTTCAGCGAAAGCAATCCAAGTGTTTGTTTAAGTTTATCGATCACACGACAAAACACAAAAGTTCACTTAGCATCATAAAGCTTGGTCACGAAAATCAGAAAAGCAATCAAATTAAACGTTTACCTTTGATGATCTTCGGATGTTTTCACTCACGGACTCCCAGTTACACAACAAATGTTCCGTTTGTTCCATAAAGATGATTTCTATATCCAAAATACCTCTGTTTGTTTGTCGCGTTATGTTCAGAAATCAACAGGAAAGAGCGGTCACGACAACGCAAACGAAAATTCCAAATAGTTTCCATAATGTCCACAGAAACATGTCAAATGTTTTTTATAATCAATCCTCAGGTTGTTTTTAAAATATATAATCGATAATATATCAACCGCAAATGTCTTTCACAGTAGGAGAGGGGAAAACAATGGCTGTCCAAATTCTGTTGCGCGAGCAAAACTCATGTGACCACTTGATGCGAAGTTATCATTCTGGCTCATTTTTCAAAATAAAAGCCTGAAACTATGTCTGAAGACTGTTGACACCTTGAATAAGCGATAGGAAAAGGAATCTGGTTCATATCCCTTTAAATCCAGCAAAGGGAGGCTATGGAACATGAGTTTTCAAAATAAAGGCCCTTCCTGTTTTGATTTTCATCAGGGTTTCGCCTGGAATATCAGTTCTGTTATACTCACAGACAATATTTTGACAGTTTTGGAAACTTTAGAGTGTTTTCTATCCAATAATAATAATAATATGCATATATTAGCAACTGAGACTGAGGAGCTGGCCGTTTACAATGGGCATCCAAGCTACTCAATACTGCCCCTGCAGCCATTAAAAGTCAAGTACCACCGCATATGTTCAGTTGGTCGGTTTACCAGAATATAGTTCATTTCCCCCCACCTTCTGATGTTCCCAGAATCTCTATGTTAACCAAGGGATTTTCAATAGTCACATCAGTAGGGTAGAGAGAGGAAAAAGGGGGAAGAGGTATTTATGACGGTCATAAACCTACCCCCAGGTCAGCGTCATGACAGTGTTCTAGAATGAGAGAGTCGGTGTTCTAGAATGAGCGAGTCGGTGTTCTAGAGAGTCGGTGTTCTAGAATGAGAGAGTCAAGTGTTCTAGGTCAGTGAGACAGTCACTTCCACAACTTGTTCAACCTGAATGACTGACCTGTAGCCTACATCATGGTGAATGGGCTCTATAACATGCCACCGATCACATGACAACATGGGCAGTCAGCCGCGGTCCACTGACATGTGTGCCTCATGACCCGTGGTCTATATTAGGGCAGCCCAGCACAATCTATACAGTAGTCATGACCCGTGGTCTATACTAGGGCAACCCAGCCCAATCTATACAGTAGTCATGACCCATGGTCTATACTAGGGCAGCCCAGCCCAATCTATACAGTAGTCATGACCCGTGGTCTATACTAGGGCAGCCCAGCCCAATCTATACAGTAGTCATGACCCGTGGTCTATACTAGGGCAACCCAGCCCAATCTATACAGTAGTCATGACCCGTGGTCTATACTAGGGCAACCCAGCCCAATCTATACAGTAGTCATGACCCGTGGTCTATATTAGGGCAACCCAGCCCAATCTATACAGTAGTCATGACCCGTGGTCTATATTAGGGCAACCCAGCCCAATCTATACAGTAGTCATGACCAATGATCTGTACTAGGACAGCCCAGCCCAATCTATACAGTGGTCATGACCCGTGGTCTATACAGTGGTCATGACCCGTGGTCTATACAGTGGTCATGACCCGTGGTCTATACAGTGGTCATGACCCGTGGTCTATACAGTGGTCATGACCCGTGGTCTATATAGTAGTCATGACCCGTGGTCTTTTTATTTTAGCCTATGGCTGGATTTGGCCATTTGTGATGAGCCTATAAGCTACACATCAATAACAAGGTATGATATACAGAGATATATATTCTTAAAGACCAGGGCCCGGTTACCACAATCCTCTTGGTTCATTGTTAGAAGCCGTCGGATCCTATGGTTCTAATGATAAACTTAGCCTTAAGATGCTTTTGGCAAACCGAGCCATGTACCTCGTTTCCCAGAGCCATCGTTAGAACCGTCCTACAATGTTTCTTTTGTAGCCAAATCGTGTTACTGTGAGGTAAAGCGTTGTGGAGGAAAGAAGACGACACATTGTGTTACTGTGAGTTAAATTGCTGTGGAGGACAGAAGACAACACATTGTGCTGCAGTGAGCTAGCTAGTACCCTAATGCCTAGCTAGTACTACTAGTTACTGGCTAGCTAGCTTGCTAGCATTGATCAAACCAGTGGTTTGTTCGTTATGTTCGCCTCCCCTGATTTTGCCTTTTTAGCAGCACATTCACCACTCTCTCAAACAGCTAACTCCACCCTCTCCTGGCACAGGCCGAGGGCATAGCCTGACACGAAACGAACTCAACTAGTTAACTAGACGCTGCTCTGTGTGTTTGAGAGATGCTGGACAAAAGGCCATTTTTAAAACCATCCCTCAACTTCTGCCATGTTTACAGACACATCCCCCAAAAACAAAGAAAAATGGACTCTCGGAGAATGAAGAGTGGACCGTAGTGGAGATTCAGCACCGTGGACCGTAGTGGAGATTCAGCACCGTGGACCGTAGTGGAGATTCAGCACCGTGGACCGTACTGGAGATATCAGCACAGTGGACCGTACTGGAGATTCAGCACCGTGGACCGTAGTGGAGATTCAGCACTGTGGACCGTGGAGTGTGAGATTCAGCACAGTGGACCGTAGTGGAGATTCAGCACAGTGGACCGTAGTGGAGATTCAGCACAGTGGACCGTAGTGGAGATTCAGCACCGTGGACCGTAGTGGAGATTCAGCACCGTGGACCGTAGTGGAGATTCAGCACAGTGGACCGTAATGGAGATTCAGCACCGTGGACCGTAGTGGAGATTCAGCACCGTGGACCACAGTGGAGTGGAGAGATTCAGCACCGTGGACCGTAGTGGAGATTCAGCACCGTGGACCAGTGGAGTGGCAGATTCAGCACCGTGGACCGTAGTGCACTGTGGAGATTCAGCACCGTGGACCGTAGTGGAGATTCAGCACCGTGGACCGTAGTGGAGATTCAGCACAGTGGACCGTAGTGGAGATTCAGCACTGTACTGACCACAGTGGACCGTGGGAGATTCAGCACAGTGGACCGTGGACCGTGGAGTGGAGATTCAGCACCGTGGACCGTAGTGGAGGTTCAGCCCCGTGGACCGTAGTGGAGATTCAGCACCGTGGACCGTAGTGGAGATTCAGCACCGTGGACCGTAGTGGAGATTCAGCACCGTGGACCGTAGTGGAGATTCAGCACAGTGGACACGTGGACCGTGTGGAGATTCAGCACCGTGGACCGTAGTGGAGATTCAGCACCGTGGACCGTGGACTGGAGATTCAGCACCGTGGACCGTAGTGGAGATTCAGCACCGTGGACCGTAGTGGAGATTCAGCACAGTGGACCGTAGTGGAGATTCAGCACAGTGGACCGTTCAGCACAGTGGAGATTTCAGCACAGTGGACCGTTCAGTGGACCGTAGTGAGATTCAGCACAGTGGACCGTAGTGGAGATTCAGCACAGTGGACCGTGGAGTGGAGATTCAGCACCGTGGACCGTAGTGGAGATTCAGCACTATGGTAGATCAAATCCAGCCAATCTGACAAGTCAAGCCCATGCACAACTGGTTGCAACATTAAGAGAAAGTAGTTGTTTATAGATAATATGTCAGATGGCTAGCCCCCGGAAGAGACATCTTTTGCTGTAATGTTGAAGGGTGCTGGCTAGATGAAGTGTAAAGCTAACGTTAAACGGAGCGTACCTCAACAAGAGCAAAGAAAATAGGCCACTAAAGTTCTCATAATAACTTTTGCTTTGCAGAAAGTAAGCTACTGAGACAGACAGTGATGTGGCACTTAGTGGTGAGACTGAGGTCTCAGTGGTGAGGCTGAGGCAGGCTGCAATACATGCAGGAGGAAGGAAAGACCGATATTAGAGATGAAGCAAGCAGAGTGTGGGCAGGAGGGTCTCTGAGAGAATCTGTACTAATCTTATCAAACAAGTTAGGGGGAAGAAATAACATTTGTTTCAATATGAACGTCTCCACATCTTCCCTATAGGCGGTAGATACTAATTCCCATTTCCCCTGGTAGACGTAGACGTTAGATACCATTTTCCCTGGTAGATGGTAGATACCATTTTCCCTGGTAGATGGTAGATACCATTTTCCCTGGTAGACTGTAGATACCATTTCCCCTGGTAGACGTGTCATGTCTTTGGCTTTGCCGGATTAAGTGATATGACGTGTTATTCTATGAAATAATTTCTCTGTAATTAATATTACCTGATTAAGCTAATCAGGTGAATAATTAACTAGAAAGTCGGGAACCACAAAATAATGTTTTATAGAGCTGTTATCTTCCGAATAAACTCTTAAAGACCTAGTAATATTTTACTTCAATAGCAGTCAATATTTAATCATCACCCTGTTTAGTCTCATCTGAAAGTGGTAAATTCTTGTTTATCTTCACGAACCCTGGCTAACATGTTGAATCAGCAATACAACATTTGGTTTAATTATTTATTTACTAAATACCTAAATAATCACACATAATTACATTTTCACAGAATGGATCATACATTGATTACAAATGATGTCATAAAGAAAACATCCCTGCTGGACGGAACAGATTTGACAGCTGGTTACACAAAGAAGGGGGGTTGGGTTTGAGTGAAAGAGCGGGAAGACTGAGGAACAAAGGGAGAAGCTATGCTATCGGAAATCTTATGCATTCTAAATTAACGTCCATTTGAAAAAGGAGAATGCAATAAATATTTACTCTGAGTTGCGCTTCGGTAGATGGGAGGCCGGGTGGTCCAGCTTGGATCACTGGGCCTCTGAAGAATATCTGGTGGTAGGATGGATACTTGGTAGTACCGTCATCGTGTGGTAGGACATTTAACTCTGTCCGTCCTCTTCTAGCCAACGTCTACAGTTGCTGCTCTAACTCAACTGCTAGGAGGTATCACTTCTTTGGTGAATAAGAGTTCAAAGTTCATACCAAGTTGCCATACTTTAAGCTCATGCTATATTCTGGCTGGTATAGTCGAAATTCATCCTTCCTGGGTGTAGGTTGTCACCTTCACATTGAAATTTGATGCTAATTTCGTTAGGTTCTCTAAGGTTGGCTAAGTTCTGTAGGTGATCTTTGCCCTTTCAATGTGTGGACCTCAGCACACGTCCTTGGCACAGCTTATTATCTGAGCCCTTTTAACATAGGACTATCACCCTAGCGTCCTCGGAACAGAAAGTTACATTTTCGTCGAGGGCTTTATATAGTGGTAGGAGAGGGCATGTTTCATAGTTTACAACCAATGTCTCTTCACATGGGCGGGGCCACTGAGTGAGCAGAGCTTTAACCTTATGAAAACCCATTTCTCTCATGTGGAAGCTAAAATTACATTTCATCTTTTCACAAATAGTTTCATATTTAAACATTTAAATTGCACAACAATTTCATTGTGAATCTGATAACTAGAATGTGTAGACTTTCCCAGATACAGTTTATGTTGTCCTGTCATCAGTAATAATGTTTCAGACGCCAACTGATCTGACATCATATTCATTAAGTACCAACGCATATTTTCAACTGGTTGGATTACCGAAATATAGTTCCTTTCCCCCCACCTTTTGATGTTCCCAGACTCTCTATGTTTAACAAAGGCTTTTACAAGAGTCCCTCTGTAGAGTCAAGAGAGAGGAAAGGGAGAAAGGTATTTATGGGGGGGGGTCATAAACCTCACCCACAGGCCAACGTTGACAGTAGATACCTTTTTCCCTGGTAGTCTAGACGGTAGATGACCATTTACCCTGGTAGTCTAGACGGTAGATCCCTTTTCCCCTGGTAGTCTAGACGGTAGATCCCATTTCCCCTGGTAGTCTAGACGGTAGATCCCTTTTCCCCTGGTAGTCTAGACGGTAGATCCCATTTCCCCTGGTAGTCTAGACGGTAGATGACCATTTCCGCTGGTAGTCTAGACGGTAGATGACCATTTCCCCTGGTAGTCTAGACGGTAGATGACCATTTCCCCTGTTAGTCTAGACGGTAGATGACCATTTCCCCTGGTAGTCTAGACGGTAGATGACCATTTCCCCTGGTAGTCTAGACGGTAGATGACCATTTCCCCTGGTAGTCTAGACGGTAGATCCCTTTTCCCCTGGTAGTCTAGACGGTAGATCCCTTTTCCCCTGGTAGATGGTAGATCCCATTTCCCCTGGTAGTCTAAGATGGTAGATACCAAAGGTCATCAGTAACAGAAGCAGGTAGCCTAGTGGTTAGAGCATTTGGCCAGTACCCGAAAGGTTGCTGGATCGAATCCTCAAGCTGACAAGGTAAAAATCTATCATTCTGCCCCTGAACAAGGCAGTTCCCCGGGTAGGCCATCATTATAAATAAGAATTTGTTCTTGACTGACTTGCCTAGTTAAATAAAATAAAAACAGATGACATGGAACCTCAAAGGATTCTCATTGTTGTTTAAAATACTGTTTGTTCTCAATGATTTACGTGTATTAATAGCGTTAATGTTAGATATGAGTTGTGTCCCAAATTACATTCTATGCACTAAGGACGGAGGGAGTAGAGAGCGCGATCATGACATCATCCCTGACTTCATTAGGGTCCTCTCTCCCTGTCATATCCTGTCTCTGCCAGCGCTGCTGTGTGAAAACACAGCCAAAAGACTGGGTCCTGGACAGAGCAACTTGATATGGCCCACAGAGGACGCAGCCAAGTGGCCGTGTTGTTGTGTGTGTGTGTACTATTGCAAGAGGCCGGTTTTTGACTGTGGAAACACCAGCGCCTCTTTCCAGGCATCTGATCCCTCTCCTTTCTCTATGGGCCAGTCTAGTGACTATTCTGCATCCCAAATGGCACCATAATTAAGCAATAAGGCATGACTAAGGGCTGTTCTTATGCGCAACACAGAGTGCCTGGACACAACCCTTGGCCGTGGTATATTGGCCATATACCACAAACCCCCGAGGTGCCTTATTGCTATTATAAACTGGTTACCAATGTAAATAGAGCAGTAAAAATTACTGTTTTTGTCGTACCAGTGGTTTAAGGTCTGATTATACCACGGCTGTCAGCCAATCAGCATTCAGGGCTCAAACCACCCAGTTTATAATTTCCTATATAGTGCACTACATTTGACCAAGTCCCATAGCACTATGTAGGGAATAGGGTGCCTTTTGGGGTAGAGCCTGGGGCATCTGTCACAACTCATCCCTGCTCCACTACGTGTGTAAAGCGGTGGTGGGGGTGAATGTTGGGCTCCGAGCCGATCTGTTACAGGGACGTCTAGTGTGCTGCCCCCTAGTGTTGTTTCTCAGACACTACAACTTATTTACTCTCTGCCCCCCCATAGGTCTCTCTCGCCTTACGCAGTGGGGCAACTTAAGTCAATGTTTAGAAAGCCTTAGCTATAGTTCTGTTTATATTAGAGAATAGCAGGGTAAGATCTGCTGTAGTTTGTTTTCATATGGAAGTGGATGTGTGCTTTACTCTCTTTGTACAGTAGGCTCCTCCCCCTGTTATTTCTGCTGTGTGCGGAGAAAAGACTGGGGTGAAGGAGTTCGAAGCTAGCTGGGAAGTGTAGGCTAGTAGTAGGGGAATGGGTTCAGAGCACGGGATTATGGGTAATGTAGTCTTATTGTTGCAGCCTTAGATCGATCCTGGACAAACTTAACCAACGGTATTACAGTAGGTCCAAAAACAAGTCCAGACTTCTCATTTCTGCTCTGATATTATCCGTTGTTGATATCATCTAAATGTTTTTGGCGTGAATATTAACACACACTCCCACAGTATTGCTGTGTTTCTATTGGTCCTGTGCCAGCTTGGCCGAGCGACAGAAATGTCCTATCATTTTTTTTTCTGAATGTCTCCCATAATGCATCGCAATTATAATATCCATGCTGGAGGAAGACAGGAACTGTGTGTGTGTGACAGATGTATATAATTGCTCACACAGCCATGCAATCTCCATAGACAAACACCGTCAGTAGAATGGCAGCCTAGTGGTTAGAGCGTTGGGCCAGTAACCGAAAGGTACAAATCTGTCGTTCTGCCCCTGAACAAGGCAGTTAACCCACTGTTCCCCTGAACAAGGCAGTTAACCCACTGTTCCCCTGAACAAGGCAGTTAACCCACTGTTCCCCTGAACAAGGCAGTTAACCCACTGTTCCCCTGAACAAGGCAGTTAACCCACTGTTCCCCTGAACAAGGCAGGTAACCCACTGTTCCCCTGAAAAGGCAGTTAACCCACTGTTCCCCTGAACAAGGCAGTTAACCCACTGTTAACCCACTGTTCCCCTGAAAAAGGCAGTTAACCCACTGTTCCCTGAACAAGGCAGTTTCCCCTGAACCCACTGTTCCCCAAGGCAGTTAACCCACTGTTCCCCTGAACAAGGCAGTTAACCCACTGTTCCCTGAACAAGGCCCCACTGTCAAGGCAGTTAACCCACTGTTCCCGGTATCATGGTAAATAAGAATTTGTTCTTAACTGACTTGCCTAGTTTTTTTTTTTTTTAAATGAACTTACTGGAGAGGCGAAGGTTGAGAGCCGTACGTCCTCCGAAACACGACCCTGCCAAGCCGCACTGCTTCTTGACACACTGCTCGCTTAACCCGGAAGCCACTCGCACCAATGTGTTGGAGAAAAGACTGTACAGCTGGCGACCGAAGTCAACGTGCCTGCGCCCGGCCCGCCACAAGGAGTCGCTAGACCACGATGGGACATCCCGGCCAGCCAAACCCTCCCCTAACCCGGACGACACTGGGCCAATTTTGCACCACCTTATGGGTCTCCCGGTCGGGGCCGGCTGCTTCACGGCCTAGGATCGAACCCGGGTGATGTGGTGCCTCTAGCACTGTGTTGCAGTGCCTTAGACCGCTGCGCCACTTGGGAGGCCGTGACGGGAAATCTTAATGCTACAGCAGACAATGACATCCTAGACGATTCTGTGCTTCAAACTTTGACAACAGTTTGGGGAAGAGGCCCTTTCCTGTTTCAGTATGACAATGTGGAGTGGACCGTAGTGGAGATTCAGCACTATGGTAGATCAAATCCAGCCAATCTGACTAGTCAAGCCCATGCACCAGCCTTTGTCATTGTAATGGAACAATGTTGTAAATGTGACTGACCAACTCTATTTGGTCTTATGTAGCAAAATTAGAGATTCAAAGCTGCAAAATGGTAGATCCTACACTGCGTTTGAGGACCAATGGGAAAGTCATTCTGCTTTGAAAGTTGATAAACTTGTAACGTCACTTTTGAGAAAATGGCCCTTGAATGTTTTTGCTACATCTACTGGAGAGCCCTGCTTTGTCTCCAACCATTCAGCATCGTTCACACCCTCTTAAGCCTTAGCCACACCCATCTCATTAAGGATTCACATGTGAGGCCATGTGCTAAACAGAGTGAGCACGGTTGTGTAGTAAACAACCAAAGATTTCAAGACCTAAAGTGGTGAAAGTAGAAACCTACAATAAGAAGAAACTCCAGGGAAAAATACACTTTATCTTGTCCTTGGCCATGTTGTTTTTCACATTAACGTCTCTGGTAAACACACACTATATCAAATAAAATCAATGTTAATTTGTCACATGCAACATGATACACAAGGTGTAAACGGTGGAGTAATATTAGTTACAACGCAGTCATACACACAACCTTAGTTGGTGAGCCAGCAAGCTAACGTTCGCGAGCTAGCTAACAGTTATGCCTTTAAACTTGCAATGAAAACAACGTTCTGATCAAATTCTAAATGTTTAATAGCCACTCCAACCCGTACTCATGGATCCAACGCTTCACTTCCTGTCTTTTCCGTTCGGACTGGAGTAACAAGCTACAACGTTGTTGTCACGTCACTCCAGTTCACACGGATCTATGTGCAGAAAGTAGTCCATCACTTTTTCCTCACGGATCTATGTGCAGAAAGTAGTCCATCACTTTTTCCTCACTGATCTTTGTCGATTAGCGCCCGCTAAATTCAGGGGCATCGTTGTTGTTGACAGCAACACTTTGACACTTCTCCATGGCTAACGTTTACCAAAAACACAAAGCTGTAGAAGAAAGGATTATCCTACTGAGCAGATCATGTTATAAACAGAAGGTGCTACATGGCAGACCAATCCCAACTCGGCATGTCCAGCCCATCCCGTTATCTCAGCCAATCATGGCTAAGCGGGAAGGTTTCCTGTCTTTTTCCGTGGCTAAACCAACTCGGCTCCTAATTGAACAACTGTATTCGTATTTACCGATGTGTAGGGACTTTACACTGAGTCCTCTACATAAGGGTGGGCTGCCTGCTAGCGTTGTGATGTCTAGTGAAGGAATGAAGTCCGTGTGTTTAAATATGTCAGTTTCATGCAGCTATTCGCATAATTAGTATTTTTGTTGCGTTAGTGCATCATTAAACATTTTTTATTGGTCGACGTGACCTGTCATATTACTTTTCTCAGGAAACGGAAAAGAGCTGGGGACAGGAAGTCCTGCCGTACCTGTCACTTGTATTAAACGTGTGTGTGTGTGTGTGTGTGTGTGTGTGTGTGTGTGTGTGTGTGTGTGTGTGTGTGTGTGTGTGTGTGTGTGTGTGTGTGTGTGTGTGTGTGTGTGTGTGTGTGTGTGTGTGTGTGTGTGTGTGTGTGTGTGTCTAGTCGTCTGAGCTGGATGGTATCCTAGATGAGCTGCAGTGTGTCCAGCCCCAGCTGTTCGGTGAGCCTCGGCCCGTCTCTCTGCCTTCCTCCCTGGACAAACAGACCATCATCAACGACATACTGCACATCACCCAGGAAACCAGCCCTGCCAACGCCATGGCAACGCAGCAGAGGGGCATGGGGCCAGGCAGTGAGTGGCTCATGCATACCTGGAGAGAACACTCACTCACGTGCACATACACATACACACACACACACAGATATAGACATACATGCAGAGAGAGAACACACACTCACGTGCACATACACTCCCTGTGCCTGTACACTCCCTGAACACTAACAGATGACCTCTGAACCTTTATTGTGTGTGTGTGTGTGTG
This sequence comes from Oncorhynchus tshawytscha, assembly GCF_018296145.1. Lineage (NCBI taxonomy): Eukaryota > Metazoa > Chordata > Actinopteri > Salmoniformes > Salmonidae > Oncorhynchus > Oncorhynchus tshawytscha. The sequence goes on along the minus strand of NC_056457.1, from coordinate 33,986,815 downwards.
TGTGTGTGCGCGTAATCGTTTCTGCAAAATTGTGTACACGACCAATAAACTTTGATTTGACACAGACATTAGACGATTTTACACGGACCAAGTTAAACACACACATTCACTTGCATACGCACAAACATTAACACACACACACACACACACACCACTTCTCATAGCATCTAAATGACACTGTATACGACTGCCTCATCACCTCCATCTCCAGTATATATTTAGCCACACCAACACATCTCAAACCCTCTCTCTCTCTCTCTCTCCAGACTATGGCGGTGCCAGAGGGCCGGAGGGCCAGGGGCCAGCTAGGGGCCTCCCTGTGAGGAGCGTATCCCTGGACATGACCGTGTCAGGGGTCCCCCAGGGCCAGTATCCCCCTGTGGGAACCCTCAGTCCCTACACGCTCCTACAACAGCAGCAAGGAATTCTGGCAAACCACACCGCCATGATGTCTAACCAGGCCAACCTCTCAGGTGGGTGGATCGTAGTGGAGAGGTTAAGAACCTGTGTGTGTGTGTGTGTGTGTGTGTGTGTGTGTAGTGTAGTGTAGTGTAGTGTAGTGTAGTGTAGTGTAGTGTACACTACATAGGCAATAGAGACTGGCCTCCTCTTTACTCTTCTGGTCTAAAGTCTGGATCAGAGATGTCTCGTTAGAGAATTCTGTATCAGAATGTGATAAATGTTGAAAAGATCAATTTGATAGATAATGTAGAATAGATTGATTTTATGCCTTGACCCCCATGCTGTAGAATGGGTCTCTCTGTCTCTCTCTGTCTGTCTCTCTCTGTCTGTCTCTCTCTGCCTCTCTGTGTCTCTCTGTCTCTCTGTCTGTCTCTGTCTCTGTGTCTCTCCCTCTCCCAATCTCTCTCCCACGCTCTCTGCGGGGGGGGGGGGTCGATGACACGTCACACTGCTCGATTGACTCACTTCCTGTTCCTGTGGTAGGAAGTGGAGGGTCACCCACACACTCCTCACTGTGGCACCACTAACAATGCACAGCTCCAGTTAGACACACAGTTACATCTGAGTCTTTTCCATTTCCATCTTATATACAGTACCAGTCCAATGTTTGGACACACCTACGCTAAGCTGGTTGAGAGAATCCCAAGAGTGTACAAAGCTGTCATCAAGACAAAAGGGTTTGAAGATTCTCAAATATAAAATATATTTTGTTTCGGTTACGACATTTATTTGTTTTTATTTAACTTTTTAAAAAATTTTAAACCAGTCCAAGTCGGTTGAAGAACAAATAGTTATTTTACAATGACGGCCTAACCCCGGGCCAAACCCTCCCCTAACCCAGACGACGCTGTGCCAATCGTGTGCCGTCCTATGAGACTCCCAATCACGGCTGGTTGTGATACAGCCTGGAATCAAACCAGGGTCTGTAGTGACGTCTCTAGCACTGAGATCGCTGCACCACTGATTCCATATGTGTAATTTCATAGTGTTGATGTCTTCACTACAATGTAGAAAACAGTCAAAAGAAAGAAAAACCCTGGAATGTGATTCCAAACCTCTGACTGGTTCTGTATATAAAAAAAGTGACCTTGTCGCTTCTTTATCTTCACCCTGTGTCTCCTCTCTGTCTCTGTCTCCTCTCTCTGTCTCCTCCTCTCTCTCTCTGTCTCTCTCTCTCTCTCTCTTTGTCTCCTCTCTCTCTCTCTTTGTCTCCTCTCTGTCTCCTCTCTCTCTCTCTCTCTTTGTCTCCTCTCTGTCTCCTCTCTCTCTCTCTCTCTTTGTCTCCTCTCTCTCTCTCTGTCTCCTCTCTCTCTTTGTCTCCTCTCTCTCTCTCTCGGTCTCCTCTCTCTCTCTGTCTCCTCTCTCTCTCTCTCTCTGTCTCATCCTACTCTGTCGCTCTCTGTCTCTCTCTGTCTCCTCTCTCTCTTTGTCTCCTCTCTCTCTCTCTGTCTCCTCTCTCTTTTGTCTCCTCTCTCTCTGTCTCCTCTCTCTCTCTCTGTCTCTCTCTCTCTCTCTCTCTCTCTCTTCTCTCTCTCTCTCTCTCTGTCTTCTCTCTCTCTCTCTTTCTCTCTCTCTCTCTGTCTCTCTCTCTGTCTGTCTCTGTCTCTCTCTCTCTCTCTCTCTGTCTCTGTCTCTCTCTGTCTCTCTCTCTCTTTGTCTCCTCTCTCTCTCTCTTTGTCTCCTCTCTGTCTCTGTCTCCTCTCTCTTTGTCTCCTCTCTCTCTCTCTGTCTCCTCTCTCTCTCTTTGTCTCCTCTCTGTCTCCTCTCTCTCTCTCTCTCTCTCTTTTGTCTCCTCTCTCTCTCTCTGTCTCTCTCTCTCTCTCTCTGTCTTCTCTCTCTCTCTCTTTCTCTGTCTCTCTCTGTCTCTCTCTCTGTCTCTGTCTCTGTCTCTGTCTCTCTCTCTCTCTCTCTCTCTCTCTGTCTCTGTCTCTGTCTCTCTCTGTCTCTCTCTCTCTGTCTCTCTCTCTCTGTCTCTGTCTCTGTCTCTGTCTCTGTCTCTGTCTCTCTCTGTCTCTCTCTGTCTCTCTCTCTCTCTGTCTCTCTCTCTCTCTCTCTCTCTGTCTCTCTCTCTGTCTCTCTCTCTGTCTCTCTCTCTGTGTCTGTGTCTCTCTCTCTCTCTCTGTCTCTGTCTCTGTCTCTCTCTCTGTCTGTCTCTCTCTCTCTCTCTCTCTGTCTCTGTCTCTGTCTCTCTCTGTCTCTCTGTCTCCCTCTCTCTCTCTCTCTCTCTCTCTCTCTCTTTCTCTCGCTCTGTTTCTCTCTCTCTGTTTCTCTCTCTTTTTCTCTCTCTCTCACTCTAGGTCAGATGGATGGTCCTCGGCAGGGCATGCAGCAGGAGGGGGGTTGGGGTCCTGGGGGCCCAGGTCAGAGCGGGTCATCATCGGTCCGTCCTCCAGGGGTTCCAGGTCAGCAGGGGACGACGCTCGGCCGTATGGGGCCCAGCCCTGGAGGCACTATGAGACCCAACAGTCTGCCCGGCCCTGGACCCAGACAGATGCTGCAGTCTCAGATGATGGTCAACGGTGAGAGAGTGAATATCTAGTAGTTCTATACCTGGGCTGCTCTACAATATCTCATTCTATACCTATTTTCTAGTGTGGGGGGGGTCTATTGGTGGGTCTTAGCCACTTTCTCCTTGGGTCGTAAGAAACCCAATCCTTTGAAATCAGGCCAATTATTGTGGTTCTACGTACTACATGGAATGAGTAGAGCTTGCAGCGCCAGGGTTGTCGGTTCGATTCCCATGAGGGACCAATACGAAGATTTTTTTAATTGTGTTTTTTTTAAAGTATGAAAATGTATGACTAAAATGTAAATGTAAGTTGTAGGTGGACAAGGCTCCCACCTGGTGGCCAGTCACTTGTATAACATCCTGACACACTTCTCTCTAACCAATCACCTGCTCTCTAGTATATGGTTGTTTTAAGTTATGTTAATTTGAATCTCTCTTTAACAGACATGGGTATGGGGCCCCACCAGTTCTCCCAGCAACAGGCTCCACCCAATCAGACGGCTCCGTGGCCAGACAGCGTGATGCCTGTTGAGCAGACCCCCTTCAACCAGAACAGGTACACGCTGCTTTATATCGGGAGCAAAACACATACGAATCCGTTACAGGAAGTAGGTTTGAGTTCCATGTTACTGTATTCCTTCAGGAGTTTTACAGGAAGTAGTTTTGAGTTCCATGTTACTGTATTCCTTCAGGAGTTTTACAGGAAGTAGTTTTGAGTTCCATGTTACTGTATTCCTTCAGGAGTTTTACAGGAAGTAGTTTTGAGTTCCATGTTACTGTATTCCTTCAGGAGTTTTACAGGAAGTAGTTTTGAGTTCCATGTTACTGTATTCCTTCAGGAGTTTTACAGGAAGTAGTTTTGAGTTCCATGTTACTGTATTCCTTCAGGAGTTTTACAGGAAGTAGTTTTGAGTTCCATGTTACTGTATTCCTTCAGGAGTTTTACAGGAAGTAGTTTTGAGTTCCATGTTACTGTATTCCTTCAGGAGTTTTACAGGAAGTAGTTTTGAGTTCCATGTTACTGTATTCCTTCAGGAGTTTTACAGGAAGTAGTTTTGAGTTCCATGTTACTGTATTCCTTCAGGAGTTTTACAGGAAGTAGTTTTGAGTTCCATGTTACTGTATTCCTTCAGGAGTTTTACAGGAAGTAGTTTTGAGTTCCATGTTACTGTATTCCTTCAGGAGTTTTACAGGAAGTAGTTTTGAGTTCCATGTTACTGTATTCCTTCAGGAGTTTTACAGGAAGTAGTTTTGAGTTCCATGTTACTGTATTCCTTCAGGAGTTTTACAGGAAGTAGTTTTGAGTTCCATGTTACTGTATTCCTTCAGGAGTTTTACAGGAAGTAGTTTTGAGTTCCATGTTACTGTATTCCTTCAGGAGTTTTACAGGAAGTAGTTTTGAGTTCCATGTTACTGTATTCCTTCAGGAGTTTTTCCTGGCCACAGTGCTTCTGCTTTGTCTGCTCTTTGGGATCTAGGCATAGTTACTGTATAGAACTTTGACAACTCTCTCCTCCCCCTCTCTCCCCTCCTGTTACCTCCCCTCCTCTCCCCTCCTCCCTCCCCCTCCCTCCTCTCCCCTCCTCCCTCCCCCTCCTTCCTCCCTCCTCTCCCCCCTCCTCTCCCTCTCCCCCTCCTCCCTCCCCCTCCCTCTCCCCTCCTCTCCCCCTCCTCCCTCCCCCTCCCCTCCCTCCCTCTCCCCTCCTCCCTCCCCCTCCCTCCTCCTCTCCCCTCCTCCCCCTCCTCTCCCCTCCTCCCCTCCTCCCTCCCCCCCTCCTCTCCCCCTCCCCTCCTCCCTCCCCTCCCCTCCTCCCCCTCCTCCTCCCCCTCCCCCCCCCTCCCTCCCCCCTCCTCCTCTCCCCCTCCTCCCTCCCCTCCCCCTCCCCCTCCCCTCCCCCTCCTCCCTCCTCTCTCCCTCCTCCCTCCCCCTCCTCTCCTCCCTCCCCCCCCCTCCTCCCTCCCCTCCTCCCTCCCCCTCCCCTCCCCCTCCTCCTCCCTCCCCTCCCCTCCCCCTCCCCCTCCTCCCCCTCCCCTCCTCCCTCCCTCTCCCCTCCTCCCTCCCCTCCCTCCCCTCCCTCCTCCCCTCCTCCCCCTCCTCCCCCTCCTCCCTCCCCCTCCCCTCCCCCTCCCTCCCCCCCCTCCTCCTCCCTCCTCCCTCCCCCTCCCCTCCTCCCTCTCCCTCCTCCCTCCTCCCTCTCCCTCCTCCCTCCCCTCCCTCCCTCTCTCCTCCTCCCTCTCCCCTCCTCCCTCCCTCCTCTCCCCCCTTCCCTCCCTCCCTCTCCCCCTTCCCTCCCTCCCCCTCCTCTCCCTTCCTCCCTCCCTCTCCCCTTCTCCCTCCCTCTCCCCCTTCTCCCTCCCTCTCCCCCTCCTCCCTCCCTCCCCCCTCCTCCCTCTTTCTCCCTCCCTCCCCCTTCTCCCTCCCTCCCCTCCCTCCCCTCTCTTCCCTCCTCCCTCTCTTCTCCTCCCTCTCCCCTCCTCCCTCCCTCTCTGCTCCTCCCTCTCTTCTCCTCCCTCTCCCCTCCTCCCTCACTCCTCTCCCTCCCTCTCCCCTTCTCCCTCCCTCCCTCTCCCCTCCCTCTCCCCAGGTCTCTGTATGCCTCTCAGCAACAGCAGCAGCAGGAGGTGTTGTGTGTGATTCCGGGGCCCAGTGGTCAGAGTCAGGGGCCTGGTGATGGAGGTGGTAGTGATGAGGGGGCACTCCTATCCCAGCTCTACACCGTGTTAAAGGACTTTGATGGCCTGGAGGAGATAGACAGAGCCCTGGGGATACCGACTCTGATGGGACAGGTCAGTCTGTCCCTGATCCCAGTCTTCTTCTTCCCTCTAGCTGGCCTTTTCTCATTTGGGGAATAGTCTGTCCTCCACCGTCTCCACCGTCCTTTCCTTGAGGATAGTGATGTGTATCCTACCTGAGTCCTTTGCCGAAAAGTTTTGAAATCTGACACACCCCGTTTTGAATCAGCTTTTCTTGTGTCAAAGGAGAACAATATGCACCTGTTTTTAAAAACAATATGTTTCTTATCATTAATCTAGAAAATGACTTGCACAACTAACGTAATGTTATCCCTTCACATAAATGTCATTGGCCTGAGTGGAGAAGGAGTCTCATTTCACACAAGCACATTGTCATCCACGTTCCCTCTCCTTGATTATCTTTGAGAGAGAGGACGGAGGAGACGGAGGAGACCAATTAAGAAAAGGCCTCTGTCCTTTCTTCCTTTGTCTTAATAGTTTATTATCTCTGACAGGGTTATCACTCTCCACCATCTCTGATCTCTGTGTACCTGGTCTGGTGGGACATGTCAGAATCACTCTCCTCTCACTAGTTCCCATCTGTCTGTCATCCTTCTTTGTTGTCCAATTTTCCATCTTTTCTCCTTACTCTACCGTCTCTGTCCTGACTCTACCGTCTCTGTCCTGACTCTACCGTCTCTGTCCTGACTCTACCGTCTCTGTCCTGACTCTACCGTCTCTGTCCTGACTCTACCGTCTCTGTCCTGACTCTACCGCCTCTGTCCTGACTCTACCGCCTCTGTCCTGACTCTACCGTCTCTGTCCTGACTCTACCGTCTCTGTCCTGACTCTACCGTCTCTGTGCTGACTCTACCGTCTCTGTCCTGACTCTACCGTCTCTGTCCTGACTCTACCGTCTCTGTCCTGACTCTACCGTCTCTGTCCTGACTCTACCGTCTCTGTCCTGACTCTACCGTCTCTGTCCTGACTCTACCGTCTCTGTCCTGACTCTTACTTCTTTTTCAGCTCTTCCATCTCTTTCTCTCCTCCTTCTCATTGTTCTGTAGCTCCTTCTTGGATGTTCCCTCTTTTACATCTATCAGTTGATCCTTCTCCCCTCTCCTTCTCACCCCTCTCTCCTCTCCTCTCACCCCTCTCCTCTCCTTCTCATCCCTCATCCCTCTCTCCTCTCACCCTTCTCTCCTCTCACCCCTCTCTCCTCTCACCCCTCTCTCTCCTCCTCATCCCTCTCTCCTCTCACCCCTCTGTCTCCTCCTCATCCCTCTCTCCTCTCCTCTCACCCCTCTCTCTCCTCCTCACCCCTCTCTCTCCTCCTCATCCCTCTCTCCTCTCCTTCTCACCCCTCTCTCCTCTCACCCCTCTCTCTCCTCCTCATCCCTCTCTCCTCTCCTTCTCACCTCTCTCTCCTCTCCTTCTCACCCCTCTCTCCTCTCACCCCTCTCTCCTCTCACCCCTCTCTCTCCTCCTCATCCCTCTCTTCTCTCCTCTCACCCCTCTCTCTCCTCTCCTCTCACCCATCTCTCTCCTCTCCTCTCACCCATCTCTCTCCTCTCCTCTCACCCATCTCTCTCCTCTCCTCTCACTCCTCTCTCCTCCTTCTCACCCCTCTGCTCTCCTTTTTCTCAAATCCCTCTCTCCTCTCCTTCTCATCCCTCTCTCCTCTCCCAACAGGGTCAGTCTGTAGATCAGGATCAGTTCTCTTCAGACCCGTCCATGTTGTTGGACCAGAAGCCTCCAGTGTACAGCCAGCAGGACCTGCCACCTGGCTCCCATCTAGCCCAGAGAGGGTACCACGGCCCTGGGACCGGCAGACCCATGCAGGACCCCACACCTGGCTCCCTTCTATCCCAGAGAGGATACCACGACCCTGGGTCTGGCAGACCCATGCAGGACCCCACAGGTAGTGGTGGGAATTGGCAGGGACCACACAATTCAATTTTATCACAATTCTTGAGTTACGATTCAATACGTATTGGGATCATATACAGTGGGGCAAAAAAGTATTAAGTCAGCCACCAATGGTGCAAGTTCTCCCACTTAAAAAGATGAGAGAGGCCTGTAATTTTCATCATAGGTACACTTCAACTATGACAGACAAAATGAGAAAAATAATCCAGAAAATCACATTGTAGGATTTTTTTATGAATTTATTTGCAAATTATGGTGGAAAATAAGTATTTGGTCAATAACAAAAGTTTATCTCAATACTTTGTTATATACCCTTTGTTGGCAATGACAGAGGTCAAACGTTTTCTGTAAGTCTTCACAAGGTTTTCACACACTGTTGCTGGTATTTTGGCCCAATCTACAAACAAGCAAGATTTCTGGCTCTCACAGACCTGTAACTTCTTCTTTAAGAGGCTCCTCTGTCCTCCACTCGTTACCTGTATTAATGGCACCTGTTTGAACTTGTTATCAGTATAAAAGACACCTGTCCACAACCTCAAACAGTCACACTCCAAACTCCACTAGGGCCAAGACCAAAGAGCTGTCAAAGGACACCAGAAACAAAATTGTAGACCTGCACCAGGCTGGGAAGACTGAATCTGCAATAGATAAGCAGCTTGGTTTGAAGAAATCAACTGTGGGAGCAATTATTAGGAAATGTAAGACATACAAGACCACTGATAATCTCCCTCGATCTGGGGCTCCACGCAAGATCTCACCCGGTGGGTCAAAATGATCACAAGAACGGTGAGCAAAAATCCCAGAACCACACGGGGGGACCTAGTGGATGACCTGCAGAGAGCTGGGACCAAAGTAACAAAGCCTACCATCAGTAACACACTATGCCGCCAGGGACTCAAATCCTACAGTGCCAGATGTGTCCCCCTGCTTAAGCCAGTACATGTCCAGGCCCGTCTGAAGTTTGCTAGAGAGCATTTGGATTATCCAGAAGAAGATTGGGAGAATGTCATATGGTCAGATGAAACCAAAATATAACTTTTTGGTAAAAACTCAACTCGTCGTGTTTGGAGGACAAAGAATGCTGAGTTGCATCCAAAGAACACCATACCTACTGTGAAGCATGGGGGTGGAAACATCATGCTTTGGGGCTGTTTTTCTGCAAAGGGACCAGGACGACTGATCCGTGTAAAGGAAATAATGAATGGGGCCATGTATCGTGAGATTTTGAGTGAAAACCTCCTTCCATCAGCAAGGGCATTGAAGATGAAACGTGACTGGGTCTTTCAGCATGACAATGATCCCAAACACACCGCCCGAGCAACGAAGGAGTGGCTTCGTAAGAAGCATTTCTAGGTCCTGGAGTGGCCTAGCCAGTCTCCAGATCTCAACCCCATAGAAAATCTTTGGAGGGAGTTGAAAGTCTGTGTTGCCCAGCAACAGACCCAAAACATCACTGCTCTAGAGGAGATCTGCATGGAGGAATGGGCCAAAATACCAGCAACAGTGTGTGAAAACCTTGTGAAGACAGAAAACGTTTGACCTCTGTCATTGCCAACAAAGTGTATATAACAAAGTATTGTATTACAATTCTATATGTATTGTGATTCGATATTCCAAACACATTGACTATATGCCTGCTGCAAAGGGAGAAGACATGAAAAAGCCATGAAAAAGTAATAATTTTCCTCCTCTACCCACAGGGCAAGGCTTCCACCCCATGGCTGTCCAGATGGGCCCCAGACCAGGATACCCCATCATGAGGCTGAGGCCCCAGGCAGTGGTTCCTAACCAGCCTAATACACTGAGGTTACAGCTGCAGCACCGGCTACAGGTACAACAGGTACAGAGACGGACGGACGGACGGAGAGACGGACCGGCAGGGAGTGAGTGAGGGAGGGAGGGACGGACGGACGGACAGACGGAGAGACAGGCAGGGACTGAGTGAGGGAGGGACGGACGGACGGAGAGAGAGAGACGGACGGAGAGACGGACGGATGGACTGAGAGACAGGCAGACGGACGGAGAGACAGACGGACTGAGACACGGACGGAGGGAGAGAGAGACGGACTGAGAGACAGACGGACGGACGGAGACACAGACGGACGGAGATACGGACAGACGGAGGGAAAGACAGGCGGAGGGAGGGAGGGAGGGAGGGAGAGACGGACGGACGGAGGGAGAGACGGGCGGACGGAGGGAGAGACGGACGGACGGAGGGAGGGACAGACGGACGGAGGGAGAGACGGACGGACGGAGGGAGAGACGGACGGAGGGAGAGACGGACGGACGGAGGGAGAGACGGACGGAGGGAGAGACGGACAGACGGAGAGACGGACAGACGGAGAGACGGAGGGAGGGAGAGACAGAGAGACGGAGGGACGGACGGAGAGACGGAGGGAGAGACGGACGGAGGGAGAGACGGAGGCAGGAACTGACGGAGAGACGGATGGAGAGACTGAGGGACGGACGGACGGAGAGACTGAGGGACGGACGGACGGAGAGACTGAGGGACGGACGGACGGAGAGACTGAGGGACGGACGGACGGAGAGACTGAGGGACGGACGGAAGGAGAGACTGAGGGACGGACGGACGGAGAGACTGAGGGACGGACGGACGGAGAGACTGAGGGACGGACGGACGGAGAGACTGAGGGACGGACGGACGGAGAGACTGAGGGACGGACGGACGGAGAGACTGAGGGACGGACGGACGGAGAGACTGAGGGACGGACGGACGGAGAGACTGAGGGACGGACGGACGGAGAGACTGAGGGACGGACGGACGAAGTGACTGAGGGACGGACGGACGGACGGAGAGACTGAAGGACGGACGGACGAGGCGGAAGGACGGACGGATGGTCGGTCGGAGAGACTGAAGGACGGACGGAGAGGCTGAAGGACGGGCGGAGAGACTGAAGGACGGACGGACGGAGAGACTGAAGGACGGACGGAGAGACTGGAGAGACGGACAGAGAGAGAGACGGACGGACGGATGGATGGAGAGCGAGACGGAAGGGCGGAGAGGCGGAAGGACGGACGGAGGGAAGAACGGACGGAGTGACGGAAGGACGGACGGACGGAGAGACGGAAGGACGGACGGAGAGACGGAAGGACGGACGGACGTAGAGACTGGACGGACGGACGGAGAGACTGAAGGACGGACGGATGGAGAGACGGAAGGACGGACGGAGAGACTGGAGAGACGGACAGAGAGAGAGATGGAGAGAGAGACGGACGGACGGACGGATGGATGGAGAGCGAGACGGAAGGGCGGAGAGGCGGAAGGGCGGACGGAGGGAAGAACGGACGGAGTGACGGAAGGACGGAGAGACGGAAGGGCGGACGGAGAGACGGAAGGACGGACGGAGAGACGGAAGGACGGACGGAGAGACTGAAGGACGGATGGTCGGAGAGACTGAGGGACGGACGGTCGGAGAGACTGAGGGACGGACGGTCGGAGAGACTGAGGGACGGACGGTCGGAGAGACTGAAGGACGGAGAGACTGAAGGACGGATGGTCGGAGAGACTGAGGGACGGACGGAGAGACTGAGGGACGGACGGAGAGACTGAGGGACGGACGGAGAGACTGAGGGACGGACGGAGAGACTGAGGGACGGACGGAGAGACGGACGGACGGACGGAGAGACGGACGGACGGAGGGAAGGACGGATGGACGGAGAGACTGAAGGACGGACGGAGAGACTGAAGGAAGGACGGACGGACGGAGAAATGGACAGAGAGACGGACGGAGGGAGAGAGAGTGGGAGATGGAGACGGACTGACGGAGAGACATCACAGGCAGATCACTGACTAAACAGACTGTTACAACTGGTCACTACTGGGCTTCATATAACCACCCAGTGAGGCCAGGTCGATAGCTGTTGCGTGGGGGGGAAGTGTAACCGGACAAGGTCTGGCCAGGTCTTCACAATGTGGGTTTCCTGTTTGGGTATTGTGTTGCTTATCACAGCCTTGACTAGTGGGGATGTTACGCTCGATACTAGAGCTCTGGGGTCACGTCAAAGCAGTGTGCCGATCCCTGTATGGCTTTTTCAGAAGCATGACATTAATGTGTGTCGATGGTATAAAGAACCTGTTAACCTGTTCTCCTCAGAACCGCCAGCCAATGATGAACCAGATGAGTGGAGTGTCCAATATGAACCCAACTTTACAGTCCAACAACCCCAACCAGGTAACTGAGATTATATATCAATATGAACCTCTACAGTCCAACATCCCCAACCAGGTAACTGAGATTATATATCAATATGAACCTCTACAGTCCAACATCCCCAACCAGGTAACTGAGATTATATATCAATATGAACCTCTACAGTCCAACATCCCAACCAGGTAACTGAGATTATATATCAATATGAAACTCTACAGTCCAACATCCCCAACCAGGTAACTGAGATTATATATCAATATGAACCTCTACAGTCCAACATCCCCAACCAGGTAACTGAGATTATATATCAATATGAACCTCTACAGTCCAACATCCCCAACCAGGTAACTGAGATTATATATCAATATGAACCTCTACAGTCCAACATCCCCAACCAGGTAACTGAGATTATATATCAATATGAACCTCTACAGTCCAACATCCCAACCAGGTAACTGAGATTATATATCAATATGAACCTCTACAGTCCAACAACACAACTGAGATTATATATCAATATGAACCTCTACAGTCCAACAACCCAACCAGGTAACTGAGATTATATATCAATATGAACCAAACTCTACAGTCCAACATCCCCAACCAGGTAACTGAGATTATATATCAATATGAACCTCTACAGTCCAACATCCCAACCAGGTAACTGAGATTATATATCAATATGAACCTCTACAGTCCAACATCCCAACCAGGTAACTGAGATTATATATCAATATGAACCAACCTCTACAGTCCAACATCCCCAACCAGGTAACTGAGATTATATATCAATATGAACCTCTACAGTCCAACAACCCAACCAGGTAACTGAGATTATATATCAATATGAACCAACCTCTACAGTCCAACATCCCCAACCAGGTAACTGAGATTATATATCAATATGAACCTCTACAGTCCAACAACACAAACTGAGATTATATATCAATATGAACCTCTACAGTCCAACAACCCCAACCAGGTAACTGAGATTATATATCAATATGAACCAAACTTTACAGTCCAACATCCCCAACCAGGTAACTGAGATTATATATCAATATGAACCTCTGCAGTCCAACATCCCAACCAGGTAACTGAGATTATATATCAATATGAACCTCTACAGTCCAACATCCCAACCAGGTAACTGAGATTATATATCAATATGAACCTCTACAGTCCAACATCCCAACCAGGTAACTGAGATTATATATCAATATGAACCTCTACAGTCCAACATCCCAACCAGGTAACTGAGATTATATATCAATATGAACCAACCTCTACAGTCCAACATCCCCAACCAGGTAACTGAGATTATATATCAATATGAACCTCTACAGTCCAACACCCCCAACCAGGTAACTGAGATTATATATCAATATGAACTTCTACAGTCCAACAACCCCAACCAGGTAACTGAGATTATATATCAATATGAACCTCTGCAGTCCAACATCCCAACCAGGTAACTGAGATTATATATCAATATGAACCTCTACAGTCCAACATCCCCAACCAGGTAACTGAGATTATATATCAATATGAACCTCTGCAGTCCAACATCCCAACCAGGTAACTGAGATTATATATCAATATGAACCTCTACAGTCCAACATCCCCAACCAGGTAACTGAGATTATATATCAATATGAACCTCTACAGTCCAACATCCCAACCAGGTAACTTCCTGACTCGCACAGGAACCAGATAATAATTAAAATACCAGTATTTTAATTCACCAGAAACCAATGATCATTTTGTTGAAGTTGTTCAATCTAACTCCGTCTCCTTTTCTTTCTCTTCCCAGGGGACCATCAATGCACAGATGTTGGCACAACGGCAGAGAGAACTCCTCAACAACCACCTGCGGCAACGCCAGCTGGAGCATCAGAGACAGCAGCAGCAGCAGCAGAGGAACATGGTGATGAGAACCCAGGGACTCAACCTACCTCCCAATATCGCCGCGGCGGCTGCTGCAAGTGGCCTATCAGGAGGCCTGAGTAACCCTCGGATCCCACAGACCACCAATCCCCAGCAGTTCCCCTACCCACCCAGCTACGGTACCAGTACAGGCCCAGGCCTGGCCACACCCCCTCCTCTCTCCCCTCTACCAGCCCTTTCTCCCCCATCTCGCCCAGCCTGCCCTCCTCTCACCCCTCTACCAGCCCTTTCTCCCCCATCTCGCCCAGCCTGCCCTCCTCTCACCCCTCTACCAGCCCTTTCTCCCCCATCTCGCCCAGCCTGCCCTCCTCTCACCCCTCTACCAGCCCTTTCTCCCCATCTCGCCCAGCCTGCCCTCCTCTCTCCCCTCTACCAGCCCCTTTCTCCCCCCATCTCGCCCAGCCTGCCCTCCTCTCTCCCCTCTACCAGCCCTTTCTCCCCCATCTCGCCCAGCCTGCCCTCGTCTCCCCCCCATCTCGCCCAGCCTGCCCTCCTCTCTCCCCCCCATCTCGCCCAGCCTGCCCTCCTCTCTCCCCCCCCACCAAGCCCTGCATGGCTCTTCTTCCTCCCAGATGATGATGATGATGATGGGGGGGATCAGGACAGTTTGGGGACGTAGTCAGCCCTCATGTACAGCAGCTCAGTGCCTTTCAGTTCCCAAACTCAGGTACTACGGTCTTACAACCCACCAGCCACCCCCCCCTACCCCAGGGGTGTGTCTGTCCAGCCACCCCCTACCTCAGGGGTGTGTCTGTCCAGCCACCCCCTACCCCAGAGGTGTGTCTGTCAAGCCATACCCCCTACCCCAGGGGTGTGTCTGTCCAGCCATACCCCCTACCCCAGGGGTGTGTCTGTCCAGCCACTCCCCTACCCCAGGGGTGTGTCCGTCCAGCCACTCCCCTACCCCAGGGGTGTGTCTGTCCAGCCACTCCCCCTACCCCAGGGGTGTGTCTGTCCAGCCACTCCCCCTACCCCAGGGGTGTGTCTGTCCAGCCACTCCCCTACCTCAGATTTAATAGCCAATCCTGATTGGTCCTCCTGATTTAATAGCCAATCCTGAGTGGTCCTCCTGATTTAATAGCCAATCCTTATGGTCATCCTGATTTAATAGCCAATCCTGATTTAGGCCATAAAACATATGTTCCACTAGAGGGCAGTAGATTATCAGGAAATGATACCATACAAAGTACATTTAGCAGACAGACACCCTTATCAATTATATATATATATATATATATTATTTTTTTTTTAATTTTTAAAAATAATTTTATTTAACCAGGCAGGCCTGTTGAGAACAAGTTCTCATTTACAATTGCGACCCAAGATAAAGCAAAGCAGTTCAACACATTTAACAACACAGAGTTACACATGGAGTAAACAAACATACAGTCAATAATACACATGGAATAAAACAAACATACAGTCAATAATACAGTAGAAAAATAAGTCAAAATACAGTGTGTGCAAATGTAGTAAGATAACAGTCAGTGCGTTCAACTAAGGTACGTAAAGACAAGTAAAAAAACGTTCCTTTATAAATCAGCTCAGTCCGTGTTATTAGTAAGAGAAGAGTTATGTGATAAACACAACCTTTTACGTACATTGTAAATACAAGTATTTTCATTTTTTACAGGATGTTACCGTGCTGGTTGTATATTTTATTGGGACTTTGTAATGCTGCTTGATGTGACTGAATGTCCCATTTAATGCATATCAATCAGATCAATATTTAATCAGACATAAATCTGATTTTAATCCCCCTTAGTCTCCCAGTGTAGTATGTAACCCCTGGTTAATCTGGAAAAATAGTCCTGTGTGACATAGTGTGGTGGTGGGTGGTGTGGTTGATCCCTCTCTCTCACCTCTCTCTCGCCCCCCATCCTTGCATTCCTCCACTCCCTCTATCCTCGGCTGCTCACACTAAATATGTGTTTGTGTGTGTGTGTGTGTGTGTGTGTGTGTGTCCCCAAAAATGGCACCCTATTCCCTACAGAGCCCTCTGGTCAAAGGGGAGTGCACTATGTAAGGAATAGGGTAGAATTTGTGTGTGTGTGTGTGTGTGTGTGTGTGTGTGTGTGTGTGTGTCAACCATTGAGAGGACATTTTTGTATTCTGTCAGAGAGGTAACTGAATATGAATGAATCCTTTTTGTTTTCAGTCAGTGGTTTGTTTTCCTGTTCTGAGAGAGTATATACTGTGTGTTTGTGGCTGTTTCCATCAGGTGTACCTGTGTCGCTGACTGTCCTTTAACCTTGAGAGTGCTGGGAGGGAATGTACTCATTTCTGTTCAGTTTAAATCGGTCAGGGACCGACACACACATTAATATAATCAGTCTGGAAAGATGTTTCAGTTACAACATATGTAGCACTTTGCAATTGTCTTTCACTGAAAAAGAGAGTCTTACATTTAAATGTATTTTTTAATTATTCTGATTATTATTATTATAAAATGTATGGATACCTCAGTGTTAGAGCGGTGTTTTTAGATGGTGTAGGCCAAGGTGAAGTCGCCCCTAGGCACTGACCTTGGGTCAGTTTAGTATTTTTCCCAATGGGTACAAGTTTCGGTCCCCCCCCAACCACACAGATCTACACAGCTGATTTTAAAATAATCAACTCATCATTAAGCTTCGATTATTTGAATCCGTTGTGTAGTGTTGGGGGGGAATAGTGTGCACGCCTTGCGGTCCCCGAGACCGAGTTTGGGAAACACTGTGTAAAGGTTAGAATTGGGGAATAGAAAGCTGATCCTAGATCTGTACCTAGGGAAACATCACCCAGGAGCATTCTAGACCAGACCTGTTTGACCTTTAACCCCCCTCCCCCTCCCTCAGTACTGACCCCTGACCTCTAACCCTACCAGGTATGTCCCAGCAGCCTGACGGAGGGTTTGGGGGTCAGGCCACGCCCCAGAGTCCCCTGTTGTCCCCCAGGATGGCCCACGCCCAATCCCCCATGATGCAGCAGCAGGGCAACGCCAATTTCCAGGCGTCGCCTGACCTAAACGGTTGGCCGCCCCAGGGGAACATGGGAGGAAACAGGTGAGTGAGAAAGAGGGGGGCCACAGGGTTGGGCTGTGAAAACCTGTACAGTAAAACTGTCCCAATAATCAGAGGTCAAAGAGAGAGCTCATAGAGAGCTCATAGAGAGCTCATAGAGAGCTCATAGAGGGCTCATAGAGGGCTCATAGAGGGCTCATAGAGAGCTCATTCTTTATTACAATGTTTCTTATCAGATATTCAGTTGTCTGTAGATGTTAACAATCTGTCTACAAATATTAGCTCTCTCTCTCTTGGTCTTTATCTCTCTCTCTCTTGGTCGTTATCTCTCTCTCTATCTCTCATTTTCTCTCTCTCGTTATCTCTCTCTCTCTACCTCTCATTTTCTCTCTCTCATTTTCTCTCATTTTCTCTCTTGGTCTCTCTCTCTCTTTGTCTCTCTCTCTCGTTATCTCTCTCTCTCTCTCGTTATCTCTCTCTCGTGATCTCTCTCTCTCGTTATCTCTCTCTCTCGTTGTCTCTCTCTCGTTGTCTCTCTCTCGTTGTCTCTCTCTCGTTGTCTCTCTCTCGTTGTCTCTCTCTCGTTATCTCTCTCTCTTGTCTCTCTCTCGTTATCTCTCTCTCTCTCTCTCTCTCGTTGTCTCTCTCTCGTTGTCTCTCTCTCTCTCTCGTTATCTCTCTCTCTCGTTATCTCTCTCTCTCGTTATCTCTCTCTCTCGTTATCTCTCTCTCGTTATCTCTCTCTCGTTATCTCTCTCTCGTTATCTCTCTCTCGTTATCTCTCTCTCGTTATCTCTCTCTCGTTATCTCTCTCTCGTTATCTCTCTCTCTCTCTCTCGTTATCTCTCTCTCGTTATCTCTCTCTCGTTATCTCTCTCTCGTTATCTCTCTCTCTCTCTCGTTATCTCTCTCTCTCGTTATCTCTCTCTCTCTCTCGTTATCTCTCTCTCTCGTTATCTCTCTCTCTCTCGTTATCTCTCTCTCTCTCGTTATCTCTCTCTCTCGTTATCTCTCTCTCTCGTTATCTCTCTCTCTCTCGTTATCTCTCTCTCTCGTTATCTCTCTCTCTCTCGTTATCTCTCTCTCTCTCGTTATCTCTCTCTCTCGTTATCTCTCTCTCTCTCGTTATCTCTCTCTCTCTCGTTATCTCTCTCTCTCGTTATCTCTCTCTCTCTCTTATCTCTCTCTCTCTTGTTATCTCTCTCTCTTGTCTCTCTCTCTCTCTCTTCTCTCTCTCTTGGTCTCTCTCTCTCTTGTTATCTCTCTCTCTCTCTCTCTCTCTCTCTCTCTCTCTCTCCTTCCTCCAGTATGTTCAGTACTCAGCAGTCTCCGCCTCAGTTCACCCAGCAGCAGCAGACCAACGGTGGTGCGGCCATGTACAACGGCAACGGAATGAACCTCAACGTCTCCATGGCTACCAACGCCAGCGGCATGGCCCCCGTGGGTCAGATGGCCGGACAGATGATCACCTCGCCTGGAATGACCTCAATGGGACAGGAACAGGTAAGGTACACAGACAAAGTCATTCGTAGACAGTTATAACCATTCATAAGCGTACATAGGGACAGGTGAGCCTCACCTCGCCTGGGATGACCTCAATGGGACAGGAACAGGTAAGGTACATAAAACAGACAGATAGGACAGGATGAACTTTAATGTCCCCAGGGGAAAAATAGTATTAAACACAAGGTACTGGTGTATATAAAATAGACGCTGTACGTTACACACTACACATAATACATACATTATCTATATGAGAAACATAAGCATACTTACGTTTACATAGTGTTTGTATGCACATGAATGGCCTATGAAGTCTGAACCTGGGACGAGGAACAGGTCAATTACATAGACGTACACTTACCAGACAGTTTATTAGGTACACCACCCCCGTTTACTAAAATGGATCGCTCGTACAGACAGTGGGTCACGTGACTTGTTATATAAAGCAAGCAGACAGGCATCGAGACATTCAGTTACTGTTCCATTGAACGTTAGTATGGAGTAAACAAGTGACCTAAGAGACTTGCGGTACGATCGTCGGTGCCAGGCGCGTGCCGGTTCCAGTATCTCAGAAACGGCCTCCTGGGCTTTTCACACACGACAGTGTCTTAAGGTTTAATGTCGAAGGAGAATGGCAAGAATCGTGCAAGCAAACAGAGGGGTCACAGACAGATAAATAACAGTGGTGTGCAGAACGACGTCTCGGGGAACGCACAACTCGTCGGTTCTGGTCACGGATTGGCTATTGCAGCAGACGACCACCCCAGGGTTCCACTCCTATCAGCTAAAAACAAGAAGAAGAAGAAGCTGCTCCAGTCGGAACGCCATCACCAACACTGGACAATATGAGGAAAAGGAAAAACATCACCTGGAACATGACAGTTCAGTTTACCTGAGTGTCCTGGTCAGTCCCCAGACTTCAACCCTATAGAGCATAATGAGATGATAGGGAACGGGCTGTTAGCAGCATGATGTATCGCCGTCCAATCAGCAGTAAATGTGGGATGCCTTTCCGTCAGCATGAACCGACATCCCTGTGGAACATTTTTCCGACAACTTGTTGAATGTCCCGAATAATTCAGGCCGTTCTGGAGGCGAAACAGGGGTCTGACCGAATACTAGATGTTCAAAGCTGTCATCAAGACAAAGGGTGGCTACTTTGAAGAATCTAAAATAGAAAATATACTTTGATTTTGTTTATCACTGTTTTGGTTACTACATGACTCCATATGTGTTATTTCATAGTTTTGATATCTTCACTATTATTCTACAATGTAGAACATAGTAAAAAGAAGACGAAAAAAAAACCTTGAATGAGTAACTGTGTCCAAACTTTTGACTGGTACTGAACATATGGTTTGTATCGCCTATAGGACTCTACAGTCGTGATATCTGTATATATATTCTCATATAGACAGTATAATGTGTCTAATGAGGGGTCAGGCCATCTCCGTGACCCCTGAGCAGACCACTGTGTTAGGGGTCTAATGAGGGGTCAGGTCATCTCCATGACCCCCAAGCAGACCACTGTGTTAGGGGTCTAATGAGGGGTCAGGTCATCTCCGTGACCCCCAAGCAGACCACTGTGTTAGGGGTCTAATGAGGGGTCAGGTCATCTCCATGACCCCTGAGCAGACCACTGTGTTAGGGGTCTAATGAGGGGTCAGGTCATCTCCGTGACCCCCTAGCAGACCACTGTGTTAGGGGTCTAATGAGGGGTCAGGTCATCTCCATGATCCCTGAGCAGACCACTGTGTTAGGGGTCAGGCCATCTCCGTGACCCCCGAGCAGACCACTGTGTTAGGGGTCTAATGAGGGGTCAGGTCATCTCCATGACCCCCCGAGCAGACCACTGTGTTAGGGGTCAGGTCATCTCCATGACCCCTGAGCAGACCACTGTGTTAGGGGTCAGGTCATCTCCGTGACCCCCGAGCAGACCACTGTGTTATTTCATAGTGGTGATAAACCTCGGTCTTATTAGCTGGTTGTAAATCAGTGGCGCTACAGAACAAGTCCAACTCACGACTTTCCCAGAAGCACTCTGAAACACACACAGAATGAAGCCCGTAGGGGTTCTGTAGCAGTTAACCGTCGTATCGGGTCCCCGAATGGGATAAAAGCTTTGTGTTTCTTTACTTCACCCCAGTGTCTGCGTATTGGGTGCAAACACTTCGTTGGGCCCCTTCTCCCTACGACTCATCTAGTGAATAATTTAGTCTAATGAGAGCTGTATGATGTAATACTGCTAGCTAGTTATGGGGCTTGACCTGGGCTGATACGTTAGATAATGCTATATCGTAATTGGTAGTGTGCACTTAGTTTTAAGACCAGACAGATTAGTACGCACGTGTAGCTGCCAAAATAAAGGAAACACTTGAGTAAGTAAGGGACACGAATATTGAAAGCATGTCCAGTTGAACTCAGACGTTTACCTACACCTTAGCCAAATATATTTAATCCTAGTAACAATTCCCTGTCTAAGGTCAGTTAGGATCACCACTTCATTTTAAGAATGTGAAATGTCAGAATAATTGTAGAAAGAATGATTTATTTCAGCTTTTATTTCTTTCATCACATTCCCAGTGGGTCAGAAGTTTACATACACTCAATTAGTATTTGGTAGCATTGCCTTTAAATTGTTTAACTTGGGTCAAACGTTTTGGGTAGCCTTCCACAAGCTTCCCACAATAAGTTGGATGAATTTTAGACCATTCCTCCTGACAGAGCTGGTGTAACTGAGTCAGGTTTGTAGGCCTCCTTGGTCGCACACGCTTTTTCAGTTCTGCCCACATATTTTCTATTGGATTGAGGTCAGGGCTTTGTGATGGCCAATCCAATACATTAACTCTGTTGTCATTTTCCCACAACTTTGGAAGTATGCTTGGGGTCATTGTCCGTTTGGAAGACCCATTTGCGACCAAGCTTTAACTTCCTGACTGATGTCTTGAGACGTTGCTTCAATATATCCACATAATTTTCATCCCTCATGAAGCCATCTATGTTGTGAGGTGCACCAGTCCCTCCTACTGCAAATCACCCCCACAACATGATGCTGCCACCCCCGTGCTTCACGGTTGGGATGGTGTTCTTCGGCTTGCAAGCTTCCCCCTTTTTCCTCCAAACATAACGATGGTCATTATGGCCAAACAGTTCTATTTTTGTTTCATCAGACTAGAGGACATTTCTCCAAAAAGTATGATCTCTGTCCCCATGTGCAGTTGCAAACTGTAGTCTGGCTTTTTCATGGCGGTTTTGGAGCAGTGGCTTCTTCCTTGTTGAGCGGCCTTTCAGGTTATGTCGATATAGGACTCGTTTTACTGTGGATATAGATAATTTTGTACCTGTTTCCTCCAGCATCTTCACAAGGTCCTTTGCTGTTGTTCTGGGATTGATTTGCACTTTTCGCACCAAAGTATGTTCATCTCTCGGAGACAGAGCGAGTCTCCTCCCTGAGCGGTATGATGGCTGCGTGGTCCCATGGTGTTTATACTTGAGTACTATTGTTTGTACAGATGAACGTGGTACCTTCAGGCATTTGGAAATTGCTCCCAACGATGAACCAGACTTGTGATTTTTTTTTCTTAGGTCTTGGCTGAGTTGTTTTGATTTTTCCATGATGTCAAGCAAAGAGGCACTGAGTTTGTAGGTAGGCCTTGAAATACATCCACAGGTACACCTCCAATTGACTCACATGATGTCAGTTAGCTTCTAAAGAAGCTTCTAAAGCCATGACATCATTTTCTGGAATTTTCCAAGCTGTTTAAAGGCACAGTCAACTTAGTGTATGTAAACTTCTGACCCACTGGAATTGTGATACAGTGAATTATAAGTGAAATTATCTGTCTGTAAACAATTAATGGAAAGTTTACTTGTGTCGTGCAGAAAGTAGATGTCCTAACCGACTTGCCAAAACTATAGTTTGCTAACAAGAAATGTGTGGAGTGGTTCGAAAACTAGTTTTAATGACTAACCAACCTAAGTGTATGTAAACTTCCGAGATTCTGTAGCGAATCCTGAGACGGTGTTTTCCACCACAATCAAAACTCTAAATTATAGAATGTCTCGTCGAAGAATGGTGTCACAGCCCTCTAATAGAATCTATGCCAAGGCGCATTGAAGCTGTTCTGGTATCCGATTAAGACACGATGTTAGTGTTTCCTTTATTTTCACAGTCGTTTGCGTGTGTGTATGCGTGTGTGTTTAGCAGGGAGATAAGAGACTCTCGGGCCAGACCTTTACAATCTGCTAAATAAAATAACCCTCTGATGGACTTGAAGTCCCCACAGAGCTGTCCTTTAGAACACAGGCTATGTTTAGAACACAGAGCTGTCCTTTAGAACACAGAGCTGTCCTTTAGAACACAGGCTATGTTTAGAACACAGAGCTATCCTTTAGAACACAGAGCTGTCCTTTAGAACACAGGCTGTCCTTTAGAACACAGAGCAGTCCTTTAGAACACAGAGCAGTCCTTTAGAACACAGAGCAGTCCTTTAGAACACAGAGCAGTCCTTTAGAACACAGAGCAGTCCTTTAGAACACAGAGCTGTCCTTTAGAACACAGAGCTGTCCTTTAGAACACAGAGCTGTCCTTTAGAACACATGCTGTCCTTTAGAACACAGAGCTGTCTTTTAGAACACAGAGCTGTCCTTTAGAACACAGAGCTGTCCTTTAGAACACAGAGCTGTCCTTTAGAACACAGAGTTGTCCTTGTACCAGTGTACTCAGACAAACAGTAAGTGGATGTTGTCGGGGTAAATGCCATGCACCATCAGCATTTCATTACGGGTGAACAACATTCATGCCATGCACCATCAGCATTTCATTACGGGTGAACAACATTCATGCCATGCACCATCAGCATTTCATTACTGGTCATCAACATTCATGCCATGCACCGTCAGCATTTCATTACTGGTCATCAACATTCATGCCATGCACCGTCAGCATTTCATTACTGGTCATCAACAACAACATTCATGCCATGCACCGTCAGCATTTCATTACGGGTGAACAACATTCATGCCATGCACCGTCAGCATTTCATTACGGGTGAACAACATTCATGCCATGCACCGTCAGCATTTCATTACGGGTGAACAACATTCATGCCATGCACCGTCAGCATTTCATTACGGGTGAACAACATTCATGCCATGCACCGTCAGCATTTCATTACGGGTGAACAACATTCATGCCATGCACCGTCAGCATTTCATTACGGGTGAACAACATTCATGCCATGCACCGTCAGCATTTCATTACGGGTGAACAACATTCATGCCATGCACCGTCAGCATTTCATTACGGGTGAACAACATTCATGCCATGCACCGTCAGCATTTCATTACGGGTGAACAACATTCATGCCATGCACGTCAGCATTTCATTACGGGTGAACAACATTCATGCCATGCACCGTCAGCATTTCATTACGGGTGAACAACATTCATGCCATGCACCGTCAGCATTTCATTACGGGTGAACAACATTCATGCCATGCACCGTCAGCATTTCATTACGGGTGAACAACATTCATGCCATGCACCGTCAGCATTTCATTACGGGTGAACAACATTCATGCCATGCACCGTCAGCATTTCATTACTGGTCATCAACAACAACATTCGTTGCATGATGTCAATGTGGTTGTGGTTGTTTAATTTCTCTTTTCTCATTCTGTCTTTTTTTCTCGTCGTTCTAGTGAAGAGGTGGTGTGTCATGTTGTTGCTTTTAAACCTAATGAACTAGTATAAATATTTAACCAATCAGCAGCAGTTTGTCTCGTGAGCACTTCAGCCTGTTGCTATACGTTTAAAGTTACTGCTGTACATGTCACTTGATTTATTCCGACACTATCGGAATTACACTGGCACTTAAACCATGTCAATTATTCAAACCGTTGACCATTAGAGGAGATTAGTTGTACTCACTCTTTTGTCGGTTTGTTCTTTATATAATCTGTTATTTAAGGGTGTTTTTACACTCGGCCCCTTTTTTTGTCAACTCTTTTTTTTTTTGTGCGGTGTGAACTCAGACCTCTAACCCCTCACACTAGACTACTGTCATAACCCCTCACACTAGACTACTGTCATAACCCCTCACACTAGACTACTGTCATAACCCCTCACACTAGACTACTGACATAACCCCTCACACTAGACTACTGACATAACCCCTCACACTAGACTACTGACATAACCCCTCACACTAGACTACTGTCATAACCCCTCACACTAGACTACTGTCATAACCCCTCACACTAGACTACTGACATAACCCCTCACACTAGACTACTGACATAACCCCTCACACTAGACTACTGACAACCCCTCACACTAGACTACTGACAACCCAACCCCTCACACTAGACTACTGACATAACCCCTCACACTAGACTACTGACAACCCCTCACACTAGACTACTGACATAACCCCTCACACTAGACTACTGACATAACCCCTAGACTACTGACAACCCCTCACACTAGACTACTGACATAACCCCTAGACTACTGACAACCCCTCACACTAGACTATTGACATAACCCCTAGACTACTGTCATAACCCCTCACACTAGACTACTGACATAACCCCTCACACTAGACTACTGACATAACCCCTAGACTACTGACAACCCCTCACACTAGACTACTGACAACCCCTCACACTAGACTACTGACATAACCCCTCACACTAGACTACTGACATAACCCCTAGACTACTGACAACCCCTCACACTAGACTACTGACAACCCCTCACACTAGACTACTGACATAACCCCTAGACTACTGTCATAACCCCTCACACTAGACTACTGTCATAACCCCTCACACTAGACTACTGACATAACCCCTCACGCTAGACTACTGACATAACCCCTCACGCTAGACTACTGACATAACCCCTCACACTAGACTACTGACATAACCCCTCACACTAGACTACTGACATAACCCCTCACACTAGACTACTGACATAACCCCTAGACTACTGACAACCCTCACACTAGACTACTGACATAACCCCTAGACTACTGTCATAACCCCTCACACTAGACTGCTGACATAACCCCTCACACTAGACTACTGACAACCCCTCACACTAGACTACTGACAACCCCTCACACTAGACTACTGACATAACCCCTCACACTAGACTACTGACATAACCCTACTCATAACCCTCACACTAGACTACTGACATAACCCCTCACGACTACTGTCATAACCCCTCACACTAGACTACTGACATAACCCCTCACGCTAGACTACTGACATAACCCCTCACGCTAGACTACTGACATAACCCCTCACGCTAGACTACTGACATAACCCCTCATGCTAGACTACTGACATAACCCCTCAGACTACTGACATAACCCCTCACGCTAGACTACTGACATAACCCCTCACGCTAGAGACTACTGAACATAACCCCCCTCACGCTAGACTACTGACATAACCCCTCACGCTAGACTACTGACATAACCCCTCACACTAGACTACTGACAACCCCTCACACTAGACTACTGACAACCCTCACACTAGACTACTGACATAACCCCTCACTAGACTACTGACAACCCCTCACGCTAGACTACTGACAACCCCTCACACTAGACTACTGACAACCCCCTCACACTAGACTACTGACATAACCCCTCACACTAGACTACTGACATAACCCCACGCTAGACTACTGACATAACCCCTCACGCTAGACTACTGACATAACCCCTCACCCTAGACTACTGACATAACCCCTCACCCTAGACTACTGTCATAACCCCTCACGCTAGACTACTGACATAACCCTCACGCTAGACTACTGACATAACCCCTCACACTAGACTACTGACATAACCCCTCACACTAGACTACTGACATAACCCCTCACGACTACTGTCATAACCCCTCACACTAGACTACTGACATAACCCCTCACGCTAGACTACTGACATAACCCCTCACGCTAGACTACTGACATAACCCCTCACGCTAGACTACTGACATAACCCCTCACGCTAGACTACTGACACCCCTCACCCTACTCACGCTAGACTACTGACATAACCCCTCACGCTAGACTACTGACATAACCCCTCACACTAGACTACTGACATAACCCCTAGACTA
The DNA here is from genome assembly GCF_018296145.1 of Oncorhynchus tshawytscha. Lineage (NCBI taxonomy): Eukaryota > Metazoa > Chordata > Actinopteri > Salmoniformes > Salmonidae > Oncorhynchus > Oncorhynchus tshawytscha. The sequence goes on along the minus strand of NC_056457.1, from coordinate 33,960,423 downwards.
CTGACAACCCCTCACACTAGACTACTGACATAACCCCTCACGCTAGACTACTGACATAACCCCTAGACTACTGACATAACCCCTAGACTACTGACAACCCCTCACACTAGACTACTGACATAACCCCTCACACTAGACTACTGACATAACCCCTAGACTACTGACATAACCCCTCACGCTAGACTACTGACATAACCCCTCACGCTAGACTACTGACATAACCCCTCACGCTAGACTACTGACATAACCCCTCACGCTAGACTACTGACATAACCCCTCACGCTAGACTACTGACATAACCCCTCACGCTAGACTACTGACATAACCCCTCACGCTAGACTACTGACATAACCCCTCACGCTAGACTACTGACAACCCCTCACGCTAGACTACTGACATAACCCCTAGACTACTGTCATAACCCCTCACACTAGACTACTGACATAACCCCTCACACTAGACTACTGACATAACCCCTAGACTACTGACATAACCCCTAGACTACTGACATAACCCCTCACACTAGACTACTGACATAACCCCTAGACTACTGTCATAACCCCTCACACTAGACTACTGACATAACCCCTAGACTACTGACATAACCCCTAGACTACTGACATAACCCCTCACACTAGACTACTGACAACCCCTCACACTAGACTACTGACATAACCTCTAGACTACTGGCATAACCCCTCACACTAGACTACTGTCATAACCCCTCACACTAGACTACTGGCATAACCCCTCACACTAGACTACTGACATAACCCCTCACACTAGACTACTGACATAACCCCTAGACTACTGACAACCCCTCACACTAGACTGCTGACATAACCCCTCACACTAGACTACTGACAACCCTCACACTAGACTACTGACATAACCCCTCACACTAGACTACTGACAACCCCTCCCACTAGACTACTGTCATAACCCCTCACGCTAGACTACTGACATAACCCCTCACGCTAGACTACTGTCATAACCCCTCACGCTAGACCACTGACACAACCCCTCACGCTAGACTACTGTCATAACCCCTCACGCTAGACTACTGACATAACCCCTCACGCTAGACTACTGACATAACCCCTCACGCTAGACTAACCCCTGAGACTATAACCCCTCACGCTAGACTACTGACAACCCTCACGCTACACTACTGACATAACCCCTCACGCTACACTACTGACATAACCCCTCACGCTAGACTACTGACATAACCCCTCACGCTAGACTACTGACATAACCCCTCACGCTAGACTACTGACATAACCCCTCACGCTAGACTACTGACATAACCCCTCACGCTAGACTACTGACATAACCCCTCACACTAGACTACTGTCATAAGCCCTCACACTAGACTACTGACACAACCCCTCACGCTAGACTACTGTCATAACCCCTCACGCTAGACTACTGTCATAAGCCCTCACGCTAGACTACTGACATAACCCCTCACGCTAGACTACTGACATAACCCCTAGACTACTGACATAACCCCTCACACTAGACTACTGACATAACCCCCACACTAGACTACTGACATAACCCCTAGACTACTGACATAACCCCTCACACTAGACTACTGTCATAACCCCTCACACTAGACTACTGACATAACCCCTAGACTACTGACATAACCCCTCACGCTAGACTACTGACAACCCCTCACGCTACACTACTGACATAACCCGTCATGCTACACTACTGACATAACCCCTCACGCTAGACTACTGACATAACGACTCACGCTAGACTACTGACATAACCACTCACGCTAGACTACTGACATAACCACTCACGCTAGACTACTGACATAACACCTCACGCTAGACTACTGACATAACCCCTTACGCTAGACTACTGACATAACCCCTCACGCTAGACTACTGACATAACCCCTCGCGCTAGACTACTGACATAACCCCTCGCGCTAGACTACTGACATAACCCCTCGCGCTAGACTACTGACATAACCCCTCGCGCTAGACTACTGACATAACCCCCTCGCGCTAGACTACTGACATAACCCCTCGCGCTAGACTACTGACAACCCCTCGCGCTAGACTACTGACATAACCCCTAGACTACTGACATAACCCCTCGCTAGACTACTGACAACCCCTCACGCTAGACTACTGACATAACCCCTCACGCTAGACTACTGACATAACCCCTCGCGCTAGACTACTGACATAACCCCTCGCGCTAGACTACTGACATAACCCCTAGACTACTGACATAACCCCTCACACTAGACTACTGACATAACCCCTCACACTAGACTACTGACATAACCCCTAGACTACTGACATAACCCCTCACACTAGACTACTGACATAACCCCTAGACTACTGACATAACCCCTCACACTAGACTACTGACATAACCCCTAGACTACTGACATAACCCCTCACACTAGACTACTGACATAACCCCTAGACTACTGACATAACCCCTCACACTAGACTACTGACATAACCCCTCACACTAGACTACTGACATAACCCCTAGACTACTGACATAACCCCTCACACTAGACTACTGACATAACCCCTCACGCTAGACTACTGACATAACCCCTCACGCTAGACTACTGACATAACCCCTAGACTACTGAAATAACCCCTCACACTAGACTACTGACATAACCCCTCACACTAGACTACTGTCATAACCCCTCACACTAGACTACTGACATAACCCCTAGACTACTGACATAACCCCTCACGCTAGACTACTGACATAACCCCTCACACTAGACTACTGTCATAACCCCTCACACTAGACTACTGACATAACCCCTAGACTACTGACATAACCCCTCACGCTAGACTACTGACATAACCCCTCACGCTAGACTACTGACATAACCCCTCACGCTAGACTACTGACATAACCCCTCACGCTAGACTACTGACATAACCCCTCGCGCTAGACTACTGACATAACCCCTCACGCTAGACTACTGACATAACCCCTCACGCTAGACTACTGACATAACCCCTAGACTACTGACATAACCCCTCACGCTAGACTACTGACATAACCCCACACTAGACTACTGACATAACCCCTCACACTAGACTACTGACATAACCCCTCACACTCTACTGACATAACCCCTAGACTACTGACATAACCCCTCACGCTAGACTACTGACATAACCCCTCGCGCTAGACTACTGACATAACCCCTCGCTAGACTACTGACATAACCCCTCGCGCTAGACTACTGACATAACCCCTCGCGCTAGACTACTGACATAACCCCTCGCGCTAGACTACTGACATAACCCCTCGCGCTAGACTACTGACATAACCCCTCACGCTAGACTACTGACATAACCCCTAGACTACTGACATAACCCCTCACACTAGACTACTGACATAACCCCTCACACTAGACTACTGACATAACCCCTAGACTACTGACATAACCCCTCACACTAGACTACTGACATAACCCCTAGACTACTGACATAACCCCTCACACTAGACTACTGACATAACCCCTAGACTACTGACATAACCCCTCACACTAGACTACTGACATAACCCCTAGACTACTGACATAACCCCTCACGCTAGACTACTGACATAACCCCTCACGCTAGACTACTGACATAACCCCTAGACTACTGACATAACCCCTCACACTAGACTACTGACATAACCCCTCACACTAGACTACTGTCATAACCCCTCACACTAGACTACTGACATAACCCCTAGACTACTGACATAACCCCTCACGCTAGACTACTGACATAACCCCTCACACTAGACTACTGACATAACCCCTCACACTAGACTACTGTCATAACCCCTCACACTAGACTACTGACATAACCCCTAGACTACTGACATAACCCCTCACGCTAGACTACTGACATAACCCCTCACGCTAGACTACTGACATAACCCCTCACGCTAGACTACTGACATAACCCCTCACGCTAGACTACTGACATAACCCCTCACGCTAGACTACTGACATAACCCCTCACGCTAGACTACTGACATAACCCCTCACGCTAGACTACTGACATAACCCCTCACGCTAGACTACTGACATAACCCCTCACGCTAGACTACTGACATAACCCCTCACGCTAGACTACTGACATAACCCCTCACGCTAGACTACTGACATATGTGATCTATAGGCTAAGAGGGAGCTGTTTATTCAATTGTGGGGTTTGAACATTATGAGAAGGCAACAACATGCTGCATTTGGTGTGAATCACAACTTTGGGTACAAGATCAATTATAGGTCCTTGAAGGGGCAGAATCCTACATTGGGTGTACAATTTTCATTTACAGCATTATATAATCTGCAATTTATTCTATTTGCAATAATATTGACATGTTAATATCTTCTGATTTAACAATTGTCTCGTCTTTTAACTAAATGCAATCTATTAGCTTCCAAAGTAGGTATGTCTAGCTGTCCAATAACGCGTGCTGATGGAATGGCTTGCCCTGCACTTTGTAAAAAAAGGTTTGGGTTTGGGCCGAAAGGTTGCTAGATTGAATCCCCCGAGCTGACAAGGTAAAAATCTGTTGTTCTGCCCCTGAACAAGGCAGCTAACCCACTGTTCAGTAGGCTGTCATTGTAAATGAGAATTTATTCTTAACTGACTTGCCTAGTTAAATAAAGGTTAAATAAATTTTAAAAAAATAGATAAAGTGAACTGGCAGAAGAGTTGAGTCCTCATTCAAAGGCCAGGGTAGTGTGAATACAAAGATAACTAGTTATTTGCCCCCCCCGCCCGAGTTCACGTTAAAGAGGACAATATATGAAATCTGACCGCGCCTCCATCCTGCTTCTCCCCACCTATAGGCAGAAACTTAAGCAGGAATCACCCATGGTAAGGACTGTTCAAAGTTGGTCTGACCAACCAGTATCTAAGCTTATAGATTGTTTTTGATCATGCGGACTAGGTCGATGACTGGGTTCATCAGGAAGTGGACAGAGGATGTTGTTGTGACTGGGTTCATCAGGAACTGGTGTCGTGTCTTTACTATTATTAAATTGAAGACTTAGTTGTTATCAAAGATTCTCTGTAATTAGTATTATGCGATCAAACTGATTAATCATGTAACCGTAAATAACTAGGAAGTCGGGGCACCAAGGAAAATATTCAGATTACAAAGTTAAAATTTCCCAATATAACCTTTCAGATATGTTCATATCTGATCAATAGTCTTCTGATTATTGAATTATTTATTTTACCTCACGTTAGTCTCATTCCAAAAGTCTTAAATTGTTGGTTATCTACACGAACCCAGTCTTCACTATGAGTCATCCATATATCAATTGTCTTAAATCATTTATTTTTTACTAACTAAGTAATTCACAGAAATGCATAAACAAGACAACAAAGTAAATATGGTTACAAGAAATGATAGGAGAATGTGCCCTAGTGGGCTAAACCGGCATGGTGGCTTGTTAGACAAAAGGGGAAGTGGGGGTCGACTAAGAAGTCACTACAGAGTGATAATTATAACAATTGAAATGCTAATCCTTTACACATGAACGCTCACTCATTCGGGAACAATTGCAATCAATATATATATTTACACCTAGTGTGTCATCTTGATCGCTGTTGAAAAGTTTGTTTCTTTTGTAGAATTGTCTGTCTCTCTCTCTGTCGTGGTTATAGTGGATAGTTCAGAGTGACATTCATTCATGTTGTTATAGAATGGATGTTTCGGTGGTTGTCGTTCTTTGCGTTCAATGATACCGAATTCCTAGCTGCAGACTAGTAATTAATATCAAAGACTTGTTCTTATTCTGTTGGTATAGGTAGTCTAAGAGTTTAACAACGTGGTATGGTTAAAAGATTCAGCAATGGTCTGCAACCTTTGTCCTTCCGTGATTGAGAGAAACATGGTCTACTGAGAATTTCTCAAAATTGGGGTTTTATTCAGGAGTTGCAGAAAAGGGGCTGTCCCAGGATGCCTGACCCTAACTTGGCTCATGGGCGGTCCTCTGATTTAGTTCAACTCAAAAGGGAATTGGAGTTCCCTTCATTAAACAGTCCAAAATCACATTGCACAATTTTACAAACAGTATCATACTCACTCATTCATCTTATACAACAATTAGATGTAAACCTCATATCTGAGGCTATTATATAAACAGCGTTATGGTAATGTGGCCGCACCGTCTCCCATGAGCTTCCCCAAGTTGTAACAAACGGACCAGTTCGTAGCTGGATTCTTCACCGATCTTTTATACCTTCCCCGGAACGTAAACGTTCTTCGGACCTCAAGTTCTGTGAGGTGGAAGAAATTCCTTTGTTCTCTATGAAACTTCACTCTCTCTCTATACTGTGTGACCATGAGGCAGGGTCTTCCCTAGGAATTTACAACCTCATTCTGACCACAGCAGTCTGGTTGTAGAAGCAGAGAGCGGGGGATGGTGCTCGCTGTACCCAAAGAGGGCAACGTCATGACAGTGGACAGAGGATGTTATTGTGACTGGGTTCATCAGGAAGTGGATAGAGGATGTTGTTGTGACTGGGTTCATCAGGAAGTGGACAGAGGATGTTGTTCCTACTGTGATGATTAGAACTTATCCAAACCAGAAACTGTGAATAGATTGCAGCATTCGCGCAAAACTGAAAACGCAAACCACCACATTTAACCAAGGCAAGCTGCCTGGGGATGTGGATGTGTACAAGCAGTAGGACCTAGGACCTCCGTAACACAATCAAAGTGGCAAAACGTCAGTACAGAGACAAGAGTCTCAATTCAATGGCTCAGACACAAGACATATGTGGCAGGGACTCCAGACAAACAGATTATAAAGGGAAAACCAGCCACATTGTGGACACAGACGCCTCGCTTCCGGACAAGCTGAACACCTTCTCCCACTTCGAGGGAAACAACACAGGCCCCCGCGGACACAGCAGAAAATCGTGCAAGCTATAACAGGCCGGCCACAAACATGCAAATAATGGCGCAGTACAACAGTGGAACGCACAACTCGTCGGTTCTGGTCACTGATTGGCTATTGCAGCAGACGACCACCCCAGGGTTCCACTCCTATCAGCTAAAAACAAGAAGAAGCGGCTCCAGTCGGAACGCCATCACCAACACTGGACAATATGAGGAGTGGAAAAATATTGCCTGGTCCGACGAATTCCGGTTCCTGGTGCGTCATGCTGACGGCATAGTCAGGATTTGGGATAAGCATCATGAATCCATGGTCCCATATCCTGCCTGGTGTCAACGGTACAGGCTGGTGACAGTGGTGAATTGGTGTGGGAATTTTTTTTCTTCACTTTTGATACCAATTGAGCATTTGAGATACAATAGAGGTACATTTCCATGCCCCAAATAATTCAGGCTGTTCTGGAGGTAATGGGGGGTCTGACCTGGTACTAGATGGGTGTACCTAATAAACTTTCCATTTAGTATTTATTGTTTATATTCTGGACTCCGCTTCGGAAGCAAATTTCCTTCAATTCTATCCATTTTGCTATGGGGTTTTTACTGTGTATTTACGGTATATACTGTTTTCCTGACATAGCTCATTCTAATATTTATTTATTTTATATTTTACAGGATGAAATCTTTTGATGAACCATCTCGTTTTCAACACTATAGGTGCATAACAGTCTCTCTGGTTAGATGGCTGGGGTTTACCCTGGATGTTACTGTAGTATAACAGTCTCTCTGGATAGATGGCTGGGGTTTACCCTGGATGTTACTGTAGTATAACAGTATCTCTGGATAGATGGGTGGGGTTTACCCTGGATGTTACTGTAGTATATCTGGATAGATGGCTGGGGTTTACCCTGGATGTTACTGTAGTATAACAGTCTCTCTGGATAGATGGCTGGGGTTTACCCTGGATGTTACTGTAGTATATTTTTTTTAACCTTTATTTAACTCGGCAAGTCAGTTAATTAAGAACAAATTCTTATTTACAATGACGGCCTAGGAACAGTGGGTTAACTGCCTGTTCAGGGGCAGAACGACAGATTTGTACCTTGTCAGTTCTGGGATTTGAACTTGCAACCTTCCGGTTACTAGTCCAACGCTCTAACCACAAGGCTACCTGCCTCCTCTACACTCTAACCTCTAGGCTACCTGCCTCTTCTACACTCTAACCACAAGGCTACCTGCCTCCTCTACACTCTAACCTCTAGGCTACCTGCCTCCTCTACACTCTAGCCACTAGGCTACCTGCCACCTCTACACTCTAACCACTAGGCTACCCTGCCGCTTCTACACTCTAACCACTAGGCTACCTGCCACCAGTTCATCTGACATCCTTATTGATAATATCTTTACAAATTCTTTGAATAATTATGATATTTCATGGGAAAATGTTTTATAATCAGACCGAAGTGGAGTCTGCTTACCAGAATTTTCTCACATCTGGTCTCAAACTAGTTGAATATAAAGTTTCTCACAAATCACAAAAAGTATAAGATCAAATTTTACTCTCCTACTTCGGGAATCCCCCCCCCCCAGAAAAAAGGAAATCGTCAATCAACTGTTGAATAATAATAATAATCAATCTACAACTATTCCATCTCAATGTCTTGTTGGAAATGAGACCTATAGTGATCCTGATGTTATTTCACATGAATAAAAAATTGTGAATGTGGATTCCTCTCTGTCAATTTTTTTTTTTTTAACTGATGTAAATCCATTGGATTATCCTTCTCTGATTACATTAAGGAACATGTCCCTGCTCTGCTTTGGTTTGATCCTCCTGGTGTAATGGAGGTGATGGTGTAGTGGAGGTGATGGTGTAGTGGAGGTGATGGTGTAATGGGGTGATGGTGTAATGGGGTGATGGTGTAATGGGGTGATGGTGTAATGGGGGTGATGGTGTAGTGGAAGTGATGGTGTAATGGAGGTGATGGTGTAATGAATATGTTTTCCTGTATTATTCCCCCGCAAACCCTACCACCCCTCCCCCAATTAGAGTAAACTAATAACCAATATATAATATAAATGTAAAATATATTTGTTTAGCACTTTTTTGGTTACTACATGATTCCATATGTGTTATTCCATAGTTTTAATGTCTTCACTATTATTCTAATCTCAGCAAAAAAAAGAAACGTCCTCTCACTGTCAACTGCGTTTATTTTCAGCAAACTTAACATGTGGAAATATTTGAATGAACATAACAAGATTCAACAACTGAGACATAAACTGAACAAGTTCCACAGACATGTGACTAACAGAAATGGAATAATGTGTCCCTGAACAAAGGGGGTTCAAAATCAAAAGTAATAGTCAGTATCTGGTGTGGCCACCAGCTGCATTAAGTACTGCAGTGCATCTCCTCCACATGGACTGCACCAGATTTGCCAGTTCTTGCTGTGAGATGTTACCCTACTCTTCCACCAAGGCACCTGCAAGTTCCCGGACATTTCTGGGGGAGTGTAATGTCAGGATGAGCCTGCTGGAAGGCTACCACATGAGGGAGGAGGATGTCTTCACTGTAACGCAGTGTTGAGATTGCCTGCAATGACAACAAGCTCAGTCCGATGATGCTGTGACACATCGCCCCAGACCATGACAGACCCTCCACCTCCAAATCAATCCCGCTCCAGAATACAGGCCTCGGTGTAACACTCATTCCTTCGACGATAAGCGCGAATCTGAACATCACCCCCTGGTGAGACAAAACCGCAACTGGTCAGTGAAGAGCACTTTTTGCCAGCCCTGTCTGGTCCAGGGACGGTGGGTTTGTGCCCATAGGCGACTTTGTTGCCGGTGATGTCTGGTGAGGACCTGCCTTACAACAGGCCTACAAGCCTTCAGTCCACTTTCTCTCATCCTATTGCGGACAGTCTAAGCACTGATGGAGGGATTATGCATTCCTGGTGTAACTCGGGCAGTTGTTGTTGCCATCCTGTACCTGTCCCGCAGGTGTGATGTTCGGATGTACCGATCCTGTGCAGGTGTTGTTACACGTGGTCTGCCACTGCGAGGACGATCAGCTGTCCGTCTTGTCTCCCTGTAGTGCTGTCTTAGGCGTCTCTCAGTACGGACATTGCAGTCCTTATGCCTCCTTGCAGCATGCCAAAGGCACGTTCACGCAGATGAGCAGGGACCCTGGGCATCTTTCTTTTGGTGTTTAATAGAGTCAGTAAAAAGGCCTCTTTAGTGTCCTAACTTTTCATAACTGTGAGCTATTAGTGTCTTAAAGACTGTTCCACGGGTACATGTTCATTAATTGTTGGGCGACCATGTTTAAACCCTTTACAATGAAGATCTTTGAAGTTATTTTGGATTTTTACGAATTATCTTTGAAAGTCAGGGTCCTGAAAAGGGGTGTTTCTTTTTTTGCTGAGTTTACAATGTAGATAACAGTAAAAAATAAAGAAAAACTCTTGAATGTGAGTAGGTGTCAAAACTATTTGACTGGTACTGTATGTTAAATGTGTATCTGTATCTGAAACAACTCTCTCTCTCTCGTTTTCATCTGTTTACAGAAATACTGCTGACCCTGGTGGAGCGTGTAGCCAACCAGCACCTTAATGCTAACACCCAGGATCCAATGAGCTCGCTGGTTCATCTTCAACCACCCAACCAATCTACCAACGGCTCTTTTGAGTGAACCTGGCAGTGCCCTGACTCAGCTCTGCCCAACCAAGCCTGACCTCTGACTTCACCTACCTGGCATCAGATCTATCCCCACTGGGGGGGGGGTCACCCAGGGTTCAAGGGGGGAGTGGGGGGATGGAGGAAAGATTGGACTTTTTACGTGTTCCAAATGGCACCCTGTTCCCTATATAGGGCCCTGGTCGAAAGTAAAGCACTACACAAGGAAGAGGGAGGCAACCCTAAAACGCCTATCCCCTCCTTAAAGGAGAACCCGTGAGCCAGCCTGTCTCTGTCCAGCTGCATTCACCGTAGTGTGACTTACTGTAGGCCCCTCCCCCTCTATTGTAGATCCCTCCCCCTATGGGTTGATTGACTGTAGGCCCCTCTCCATCTGCCTGGAGGTCCACCCCCTCTGGGTTGACTGACTGTACGCCCCTCCCCCCTCTAAATTGGCCCTTCCCCCTCTGGTTTGACTGAGTACTGGTGGCAGCGGTGGGATCCTCGTCAGATGAATGTATTCCTCTCTATGGACAAGTGGCCATTTTGCAATCTGATCTCATCTCAAACAATTTATACTTTTTTTTTTTTTTCCCCTGATCCCCTCTGATGTTCTAGAACATTCCTCTCGTGTTCCACAATGGCATCAAATGTTTACGTTTGGATTCTGGAGGGCAGCGGAGGGAGCGGAGCAGCCAACTAATTTCAGCCGGTTTTGCCTTTTTGCTGTTTTTGTTTTGATGATGATGATGATGATGATGATGATGATGATGACTACAGATGTTTAGGATAAAGACAAATGTTTTTTTTTTTTTTTTTTTTAAACACTGCAGATTATTGTTTTGACTGAAATAATGCTTTGTATGATAATTAGACTAATTTAGTCAAGAGGTTTATAAGTTTATTAAATTAAGTTTTATTTTTCTGTTTAGATTTTTTTGAAATGATCTTAGATTTATTTTTATTATCGTAGCAAACAACAGAAGACGAGGCAAAGTGAGGAAAAAGAGGCACTTTGTGTCGTTTTAAACTTGGCGGTTAAACTCTTTCTGGAAAGACTACTATACTCTATCACATTGAAATATTATGGATTCGACTTTGGTTCAGTAGTTTCATCAGAAGTTGTTGAATTACATCATGTGGTTGAAGACAACAGAAACAGACAGATTGTACATACTGTACCAGTTGACAGACAGATTGTACATACTGTACCAGTTGACAGACAGATTGTACATACTGTACCAGTTGACAGACAGATTGTACATACTGTACCAGTTGACAGACAGATTGTACATACTGTACCAGTTGACAGACAGATTGTACATACTGTACCAGTTGACAGACAGATTGTACATACTGTACCAGTTGACAGACAGATTGTACATACTGTACCAGTTAACAGACAGATTGTACATACTGTACCAGTTGGCAGACAGATTGTACATACTGTACCAGTTGGCAGACAGATTGTACATACTGTACCAGTTGGCAGACAGATTGTACATACTGTACCAGTTGACAGACAGATTGTACATACTGTACCAGTTGGCAGACAGATTGTACATACTGTACCAGTTGACAGACAGATTGTACATACTGTACCAGTTGACAGACAGATTGTACATACTGTACCAGTTGACAGACAGATTGTACATACTGTACCAGTTACCAGACAGATTGTACATACTGTACCAGTTGACAGACAGATTGTACATACTGTACCAGTTGACAGACAGATTGTACATACTGTACCAGTTGACAGACAGATTGTACATACTGTACCAGTTGACAGACAGATTGTACATACTGTACCAGTTGACAGACAGATTGTACATACTGTACCAGTTGACAGACAGATTGTACATACTGTACCAGTTGACAGACAGATTGTACATACTGTACCAGTTGACAGACAGATTGTACATACTGTACCAGTTGACAGACAGATTGTACATACTGTACCAGTTGACAGACAGATTGTACATACTGTACCAGTTGGCAGACAGATTGTACATACTGTACCAGTTGACAGACAGATTGTACATACTGTACCAGTTGACAGACAGATTGTACATACTGTACCAGTTGACAGACAGATTGTACATACTGTACCAGTTGGCAGACAGATTGTACATACTGTACCAGTTGGCAGACAGATTGTACATACTGTACCAGTTGACAGACAGATTGTACATACTGTACCAGTTGACAGACAGATTGTACATACTGTACCAGTTGACAGACAGATTGTACATACTGTACCAGTTGACAGACAGATTGTACATACTGTACCAGTTGACAGACAGATTGTACATACTGTACCAGTTGACAGACAGATTGTACATACTGTACCAGTTGACAGACAGATTGTACAGACTGTACCAGTTGGCAGACAGATTGTACATACTGTTCCAGTTGACAGACAGATTGTACATACTGTACCAGTTGACAGACAGATTGTACAGACTGTACCAGTTGACAGACAGATTTTCCTATTGATTTGGGCCTTTTCTCTTCTTTTACCTGGTCTTGACTGCCTCTGCTGTAAAAGCAGAGTGGTGTTTTATGTGTTTGTTTGAGAAGACTAGAGTCTGACCTTGTCGTTGATACGGTACAAGAGAGGAGCCTTTACCCAGGCTTTAATGCAGGGTGTAGGTAGGTAGGTATGCCTGGGGGGGGCTGCTATGTATACAGTGTACAGATTATCGCTTGCTTCTCAGCCTTGAGCGTATATAGCTAGCACCACGACAGAAAGCCAGGACAAACTGCTCTGGTCCGTCAGTGTGATGTACTAAACAAGCAATAACAATTACTTCAGAATCTTACGTTTTGTGGTTTTTTTTTGGTGCAGATTTTTTCCTGGGGGCTTCATCGTATGCTCTGTGTCCGTCGGGGAAATTACAACACTGCTACTTTTTTATTGCAGTTTATATATATTTTTTAAAATCTCTCTAATCCAAATGATACGTTCATGGCAGATTATACAGCAGTGCTGGGTGTAGACGAGGAGGGAGTGTGGTGGTGGACCTTACTCACCCTCATGTTAACACACAGGGTGCATCCTAAATGGAACACCATGCCCTACATACTTTTAACCAGAGCCCTCTGACATCATATTCCCTCGCCCCTTTAACGGGTATAATGACATCATATTCCCTCGCCCCTCTAACAGGTATAATGACATCATATTCCCTCGCCCCTCTAACGGGTATAATGACATCATATTCCCTCGCCCCTCTAACAGGTATAATGACATCATATTCCCTCGCCCCTCTAACGGGTATAATGACATCATATTCCCTCGCCCCTCTAACAGGTATAATGACATCATATTCCCTCGCCCCTCTAACGGGTATAATGACATCATATTCCTCGCCCCTCTAACAGGTATAATGACATCATATTCCCTCGCCCCTGTAACTGGTATAATGACATCATATTCCCTCGCCCCTGTAACGGGTATAATGACATCATATTCCTCGCCCCTCTAACAGGTATAATGACATCATATTCCCTCGCCCCTGTAACGGGTATAATGACATCATATTCCCTCGCCCCTCTAACAGGGTATAATGACATCATATTCCCTCGCCCCTGTAACGGGTATAATGACATCATATTCCTCGCCCCTCTAACAGGTATAATGACATCATATTCCTCGCCCTCTAACGGGTATAATGACATCATATTCCTCGCCCCTCTAACAGGTATAATGACATCATATTCCCTCTCCCTCTAACGGGTATAATGACATCATATTCCTCGCCCCTCTAACAGGTATAATGACATCATATTCCTCGCCCCTGTAACGGGTATAATGACATCATATTCCCTCGCCCCTCTAACAGGTATAATGACATCATATTCCCTTGCCCCTGTAACTGGTATAATGACATCATATTCCCTCGCCCCTGTAACTGGTATAATGACATCATATTCCTCGCCCCTGTAACGGGTATAATGACATCATATTCCTCGCCCCTCTAACAGGTATAATGACATCATATTCCTCGCCCCTCTAACGGGTATAATGACATCATATTCCTCGCCCCTCTAACAGGTATAATGACATCATATTCCCTCGCCCCTCTAACAGGTATAATGACATCATATTCCCTCGCCCCTGTAACGGGTATAATGACATCATATTCCCTCGCCCCTCTAACGGGTATAATGACATCATATTCCCTCGCCCCTCTAACAGGTATAATGACATCATATTCCCTCGCCCCTCTAACAGGTATAATGACATCATATTCCCTCGCCCCTGTAACGGGTATAATGACATCATATTCCTCGCCCCTCTAACAGGTATAATGACATCATATTCCCTCGCCCCTCTAACAGGTATAATGACATCATATTCCCTCGCCCCTCTAACAGGTATAATGACATCATATTCCTCGCCCCTGTAACGGGTATAATGACATCATATTCCCTCGCCCCTCTAACAGGTATAATGACATCATATTCCCTCGCCCCTGTAACGGGTATAATGACATCATATTCCCTCGCCCCTGTAACGGGTATAATGACATCATATTCCCTCGCCCCTCTAACAGGTATAATGACATCATATTCCCTCGCCCCTCTAACGGGTATAATGACATCATATTATGGTCACTGTAGATCCTTTGTTGCGTCAGTCAGACCTCATAACTATATCTTTCCAATCCTGAAATGTTGCAGCATAGTCCCGTATGATTGTGTTCCTGCTTACTCCTTTTGTTGTCATTGTCAACTCAACTCGGCATAACCATTAGTGACAAGGAGTTGGCATGACGGCACAAACAGCCTGGTGCTCACGCTAGCAATATTGACATTACTTATGATAAGAAGCCAGACATTAATATGGAGGACAAGCCAAATATCCCATGCCGTGTAAATTGGGTTATGAATTCTACCAGCCTTTCATTACATTGACGATGAAGGACAGAGGCGGACTTAGCTGTGTTTCATCCGTGTCCAATGAAACAGGCCCCCAAACAGCTGAATCCACCCATGGTTTATTAGCAGCCCAGACAGTAGGATAGTCCATCAACCTCAGAGAAACATGCAACGCCACCTCTTTGTGTGTGTGTGTGTGTGTGTGTGTGTGTGTGTGTGTGTGTGTGTGTGTGTGTGTGTGTGTGTGTGTGTGTGTGTGTGTGTGTGTGTGTGTGTGTACAGCATTTTTTTTTTTTTTTTAAAGTGTATTTGATGTGGGATCTGAGATAAAAAAAAACTGAATGTATTGTCATGGCTGACCTCAGATCAGAATAGACTGGAAAAGCTGCGATTCAGATGACACCCTTTTTTTCCTTATATAGTGCCCTATGGACCTTGGTCAAAAGTAGTGCACTACATGTGGAATAGGATCCCATTGGGGATACAAGCCCACCACTGTGGGAAGCTGTAAAAAAATATATATATATATACTATTCTCAGTGGATTGTTTAGTTCTGGAACTGCCCAAACCTGATGGATGACGTTACTCAAAAGCCCTGGTCTGAGAACAGTTTTTGGATGTTTATTTTTTATTTTTTTATTTCCCTATTGGTAACAGTTTGGGTCAGGATGGAGAAAGCTGCTCACAGATCAGGGTCCTTATTCATAAAACCCTGGATCAGTTTAGCCTTTTATATTATAATGAAGGGGCGGGGCCTGGGGGGCGGGGCCTGTGTGGGGTGGGTGGGCTAGGGGCAGGGCCTGGGACCTGACTGATCCGAGATCGACGCTCCTTCTCTCAGATGATTTCTGAATACTGTACTTTGGGCTAACGGTCCCTTTTGAGTAACACTTTGTCTGTATGAGGCATACGTGGGTTCCTAGTATTCAGTGACTCTTATGTATGTTATGGGGCCTGTCTCAGAGATTTAAACGCTGTGTTGCCTCTGTTTTGCTGTACGATTGATTGATCACGATTTATCGAGATGTGTCACTGTCGATCACAGTTTTTGATAAAAGCTGGATGTCATTGCTGAGAATTGACTTACATTTTTTAAGAATAGCCAATTCTAAAGAAATCACTCTTATCACCACCCCTCTGCCAATTTCCAAAGATTGTTAAGATTTTGAAATGAATATAAGCCATGAGGTAATGTTTTTAAAAACATTTATATCAGGACTTGGAGCAAACAACCTTCTGCCCCTCAAAAAAATATACAGGCAGTGAATATAAATCAATTTACAACAAAATAATCCCTCTTCTATACCTTTTTAATTTAATTTTTTTAAACGCCCCTGTTTTTGTATTGTCTGGCAGTTTTCTTAGAGCTAAAATGCAAGAACCTTGAAATGCTAACAACAACAAAAAACTAGCATATTGCCTTAGATTGTCTGTTCTCCTTGTATATTTTAAAGCTATCCGTGTCATATTTGTATTGTGAATATGTACATTATTGAATGGGGTGCATCGTTGATCAACACATCTTAGTTGCTGAGACAAGCGGTCTCTCTCATCTGTGATTGGTTGAAGGCTGTATTATTTGAATAATTAAATACCCCCCTAACTGTTGTGTCAGACTGCTATATGGAAGAAGAAAAAATATGATGCAATGGGATATTGAAGCAATATATAATATATTCTATGAACTTTCTGGAGAAAGTAAGCTTACAGTGTTACGCGTTGCTCTGAGATGTATGTTTTTCTCCCCCAGATGTGTGTGTTCACCAGAAAACATCGCACTGTTCGTTCCACCCGTCACTCACGCGTCAACGTTTGTCATCTTTAGTGTTGAGCATTTTATGCAAAAGTTAGATATGCCCGGCAGAAGTTTAAACACAGTTATATGCAAGTTGTCAACTAATAAGGCTTCGCTGATGCTATTTGCAATTTGATGTTGAATAATACAATTGTAAATAAAGAATTGTTATTGCAACATTTAATCTAGTTCCGCTATATTATTGAATCATATTTTATCGATACTGCACTGTTTGAGGGGAGAGCCGAGCCTGCAAGGAAGCGTCTCGTTGTCCTCCCTGTGTAGCCTTACAGTATGACATGCTCTGTGTGTATAACAAATACACGTTGAATTAAATATTGTTTTGTGTTTAGATGCAAAAAGAAGTATGCTCCTGAAAGTGGAGATATTATTTAAATTGATGGATGGGTAACTGAAAGCCAATCGCGTTGAGTGTTTGTCACATACTTTGCAAGTTGTTGAAATGCATGCTTTTAGTTCGATTTGGACGATGCGTTACAGCTGTGATGCGGCTCAGTACTGTGAGTAACTGGGACACGGGGAAGGAAGTGTGAATGGGATAGTGATGGTAATGTTATTTAACCGTTTAACAAACCAACACCTCTCTCTCGGTTTCCATATTGCTCTGTTTAAAGTGTTCGTTTTATCACGTCTTGCGTGACGCTGTTTTGTAAATTAATGAGGATTAAATTATTAATGGTTATAACATAAACCGATTTTTTTCGTTTTGTACTTCACTTATAGATGTATTTTCCAGTGGCAACGATCACTTTTTATTAAATGAAATATTTCGGATATGATACAAGCAAGGAACATAATGAAATGTTAGGCTACATAGGATTTCAGCATACACCTTTTATTTATTTTAGAAAACACATGTTTTATAGGCTGATTCATTACAATCATCATTATCTTAATTAACCATCCCCATCTAAAT
Source organism: Oncorhynchus tshawytscha (assembly GCF_018296145.1). Taxonomy (NCBI): domain Eukaryota; kingdom Metazoa; phylum Chordata; class Actinopteri; order Salmoniformes; family Salmonidae; genus Oncorhynchus; species Oncorhynchus tshawytscha. Next base: position 33,942,204 of record NC_056457.1, on the reverse strand, counting down.
TTATCGAAAAGAAGTAATGAGGGGGACATAAATCGAGTTGACATTCGATTTTAAATGAGTTGTTTCTCTCAATAGGGTTTGGGATATCTGTAACCTTACCAATGGGCCTACCAGAATATTGGTTTTGGGACACGTTTTAAAAAATAAACATTTTTGGTAATGTCAATAAGGCGGTATTGTGTTCGTGTGTGTGTGTGCGTGGGGGGTTTGTAATGTAAAAAAAGGTGGAATCCTCCTGACGCAAGCAGGGTGACCATAGCTGCTCTCTGACCAATAGCAGGAGTGCAGCATCTCGAGACCATTTTATGAGTCCGGTACCATTAACCGTTCTGTATACAGCGTTCAGTTCAGTAGATACACCGGAACAACAAAGACGCACGGAGGGTATCCTACCTGCTCCTGTCTCCCCTCTACTTTACCTTCATATGATTCTATCAGCAAGATAAAGCGGCACACACTTGTAGCCAAATATTCGTGTTTTGTCTTTGGACAACAACAACAAAAATATTTAAATTGGGAACTTCAGATTTATAAATCAAATCAAAATCAAATCTCACTCATTTATAAATAATCTCCTTTGAGGTAAGTCCGATTTAAAGATTGATCCTTCGCAAAAAAAATGTTTTAACTGCTTTAAAATATTATTATATTGCTATGTGTACAATCGCTATAGACCTATATAATTAGGCAACGGTTTAAAATTATTTATTGTAATTTCTCATCACTTTCCTTTATTATTTCTATAGACAATTTAATGCAGAAATGATCAATTTATAGCGCTCTTATAACCCGTTGTTAATAGCCATTGAACTGGTCTCGCCCTAATGCGTTTTAAAGGAGAGGTGACTTGCGATAGCTTCATTAATGTTGACCTCTGCCGCTGACCCGGTGTTCTTTAATTTGGGTGTCATGACCCTGATTTGTCTCAGTTACTGCTGGCTACCACCCACTCACTAGCCGCCCTGTGACGGGGAGGCCATTGGCCCCTACAACTCATACTGCTCGTTTACAGGGATTCACAGTCGAGCACCAATTTAAAGTGGTTTACTCTGCAGGCTCAGGCATCAAATTAAAGATATTGACGAACGTCAACTGTGTGTTTTGCGAACTGGAAAAAATGCCCAAACAGCTGTTTTTTTTTATTGTAGATTGTAAGTGCTGTGAACGCAGTAAGTTTGGTAAATGTAAAAAAAATCAGGGCTCTCAAATTTAGGAATACATTTTCATGAATTTGTAAATTGACAAAATATGTGTATGACGTTTAATATAATTAGTCTTAAGATTTTGGAACCATCTCCGTTCCTGCAGAAATTCGATCTTGTTAAACTGCTGTAGCCGTATAAGAGTTGTATTATTCTAATAGCGATTAGATGAATGTAAAATAAGATATTTTCATATTGTGCCGATAATTGAAATTACAACCTTTTTTCTTTCGTTTAATTGACATGAATATTGTGTTACAGGCTTATAGCAATGTTTGTATTTCGTTCAGCAATCCTGTGATTTGACAGAAATATATTGATGACGTTTTTTAAAATAACTAACCAACAATTAATTGTATTCTCTTTAAATGTATTTTGAGCGGATATAGGCCTTTAAAAAGCATGCATAATTTGTTCGTTACCAAATTCCATTATTGTAGCCTAATTGATTTAATTATGTTCCCTAATTGAAATCGGTTTATTCATCTTCAAATAATGATCTAGAAAATAAACTTGAGAGAGAAAACTTAAATTGAGAAAAATATTTAAGGTAATTGCTGGAAATAAAGCTAAAATCTCTCCACCTCTATCTCTCTCCAGGCCGAATAGCTACAACGTCGACTATTCCTATTCAAATCATCACAGATTGGCTCTGCCTCCCCGCCTGCTGTGATGTCTCTGTCCAGCATCCCCGCCGTGAAGGACAAGCCTTTCCACTCCAACCCCCTCAAAGGCAGGCCTGTCCGGGGTTCGGGTTACTACGCTGCCCCGCTGCCCGGAGCCCACCACTACATGAACATCTTCAGGAGCTCTCAGCATCCCCTCCACCCGCTCAAGTCTCTGGGACGGCTAGTCACCGACACCCAGGCAGTCATGCCGTTCAACTTCACCACCGGAACACCCTCGTTCTTCGGCAACCGCGGCCACCAAGCCACCGCCGTTAACGTTCTTCACGAGCAGATCTTCAACGTATCGCACATCCCCTACTTCAACCGGATGATGCCGGGAGTAGGACACACTATTTACTCCAAGCACGAGGAGCTGGCAGCGGTGGTGACCGAGCACGCCATCGGCCCGTTATCTGTAGGCCTATCAGACTTCAGCAGTCCCGTCTCGAGCAAGAGGTCCTCCGCTCCCTCACCCCCACCGTCTAAAGAAAGTTTATTCCACCTCAGGGGAACCGAACTATCACCGGAGAAAACGCGCACTTATAGTTTCAGCGAGGACGACCTTTTCATGGTCCTGTATGGATGTTCCCGGAGCCAGGTGCAGAATTCCGGTCAAGCCATCTCCGGAGTAGCCCTGCTTGGGAACTCAGGTAGACAGATACAGCTATTTGAAATGTTGGCGAAACTACAAAGGTTAATTTCCTTAAAGGAAAACGTGTGTGCTTGCTTCAGCTGTCCAGAAGTATGTTCGGAAGAAGTTAACATTGTTAGATGCGGGGCGGCAGGTAGCCTAGTGGTTAGACCAGTAAACGACAGTTTGCTGGATCGAATCCCCGAGCTGACAATGTAAAAATCTGTCGTTCTGCCCCTGAACAAGGCAGTTCCCCGGTAGGCTGTTAAGAATGTATTCTTAACTGACTTGCCTAGTTAAATATAAAAAAAGATGCAACAACCACTTGGGGCTGGATAATTAATCAGTAGGCAATAAGGATGTATTTCTAACGGGGACTTTATGGTTTACCCATATCATGAAACCAAACTGTCAATTCCAGGAGGGTTAATCTAGGTCTGAGAAACCAGCTCATATTGTCAGTCGTCTGTGTTCGATTTGTAATGTTCACCATTGATGACCAGCATCATTCACCAGCATCATTCATCAGCAACATTCTCTTCAACAGTTTGCAACAGCGAACAACTCACCTTGGAAACTGAGGCGCTTGGACTTCCAGAAGGTAATATCTCTTACCCCTCTCTCTCTCTCTCTCTCTCTCTCTGTCTGTCTGTCTCTGTCTCTCTGTCTGTCTCTGTGTAAAGGGTGTTACGTTTAACGTGTTTTTAAATGTCACTTACAGGGTTATCTATCCACCAGACAAAGTACGGCAGTTTGTCCCACTACGGAGTTTACGCAGAGAAGAGCGCCATCACAAAGGGAACCCGGTTCGGCCCATTTCAGGGGAAACTGGTCAATACCAGCGAGATCAAAACATATGACGACAACACGCTGATGTGGGAGGTCAGTTATTATATTATGTTTTATTTTGTGTGTGTGTTTTATTTGTCGTTAGATAAACGTTTTTATTTTTTAACTTTTTTTTTTACTTTTGTGTTTTATGTTGTCCATTAACCAGCGGTGCGTAAATGTAAACTCGTGCGTAAATGTGGGCCTAAACCCCCTGTGCAGTTTAAACCATGTGTAGCCACGTCAACTTCTGTGCCATGAAAATAAGTGATTTTTGGAGTTCTATATCGAACAGGTTGCTTCTTTGGACGAAATGAAAGAGCCCTTTACTAACAAAGCTTCAGGCCTATATAGGACCTTGAGAGTTATATCCCTACCCAGAGTGTAATGTGAATTTGAGCAGACAACAGCGAACAGAAAGCTAACACAGTCACATCACGCTTGTGAAATGTCAGCTAACTAGCCCCCCTTTTTATTTGGTTTCAGCTGTTTTGCATTGCCATTTATATCCATATTAATGATGCTGCTGGTATGATTTCGCCAGGTTAGAAAAACGACTAGCTGACGACGTCCGACTGGTTACCTCTCTATGGCAGGGGGAGAGCCGAGGTCGCTGTGGCAAACGGCCAGGTTCATACAAACACGCTGTTGCTAACTAAATGCTTGCTAGAGGAAATCATGTATCTAATGAATGTATACACTCTTAGATTTAAAAACAAAAAAAGGGTTCTAAATAAAAAACCTTTTGGTCAATTCAAAATGTAACTGCCATTCCAGCATAAACATACAAGATGACAGTGATTGAACTTGCAAAAAGCCTACCGATAAGGCAACAACAAGCCATACCGTACTGGTCCATAGAGATGTCAGCCAGAGTTGATGCCAAGATTGACATGGGCCATCATTCAAATGAACAAATACCTCCCGGTCCACCAGTACATATTTCCAAACTATGTTGGTATATAATGACAACAACATCTAAAAACTATTCAGGTGTTCATTATTTAATTGTTTATTATATTATATTATTGGCTATAAATATTCAAATGTATTAGTAGTAGCCATAATTCATAAATGGCACCATAAAGGGATCAATATAAAAACCATTTTGGTTCCGTGATGAACCACCCTTGGGGTTCTGATCAAAGAACCCTGTGATGAAAGGGTTCTATATAGGTGTTCCATATAGGAAGCAAGCGATTAGAACCCTTTTTTGTTCTATAGGGAACATGTTTTTTTTCTAAGAGTGTAACAGCAACATGTTCTCCCTGTCCGTTGATCCAGGTGTTCGAGAATGGCGGGTTGAGTCACTTTGTCGACGGCCGGGGCTCGTCCGGTAACTGGATGTCCCTAGTGAAGTGCGCACGCTTCCCAGAAGAGCAGAACCTGATCGCGGTACAGAGTAAGGGACAGATCTTCTACGAGGCCTGTAAGGAGGTCCAGCCGGGCCAGGAGCTGCTGGTCTGGTACGGGGACTGCTATGTTCAGTTCCTGGGGATTCCTCTCACTCTGAAGGACTCGCTGGAGGAGAGGAATACAATGCTTCCACTTGAAGGTAATGACAGTTCATATAGAATATAATTATTTTATATTTTTTCCCAGTGGGAACTTCATTTGTGGGTGGCATATATGACCCGTTATTCGTGCATACCTATTTGCATGTTTAATATATGCACATATACTCTACTGTAGGCTCATTATATTCTCTGTTATAAACTGGGTGGTTCGAGCCCTGTATGCTGATTGGCTGACAGCCGTGGTTTATCAGACCATATACCATGGGTAGGATTTTGCTTAATTCTATTCTATAAGTGTATCGAACGTGTTTATTTCTAGTGACAACGACGCCACTGCAATTTACCAAGGCGTTCCCTGACGTTTTCCTCTTTCAGATTCTGGAGAGGGTTTTAAGTGTGACCGGTGTGGCAAAGTGTTCGCCTATCAGTACTACAGAGACAAACATCTGAAGTACACGCGCTGCGTGGACCAGGGCGACCGGAAGTTCCCGTGCAACCTCTGCAGCAGGTCGTTTGAGAAGAGAGACCGATTGAGGATCCATATACTACATGTTCACGAGAAACACAGACCACATAAGGTACACGGGAAGTACTCAGACCCTTTGACTTATTACACATTTTGTTGTGTTACAGCCTGAATTCAAAATGGAATCAATTGTCTTGTTTTTTTTTCTCTCACTCATCTACACACAATACCCAATAATGACAAAGTGGAGACACACTTTTTAAAATTTTTTTTATGTTTGTAATGTATTAAAATACAGAAATACATCATTTCCATGTACATCGGTATTCACGCCCCTTTGCTATGACATGCATCCAATTTCCTTCAATCATCTTTGAGATGTCACTACAACATGATTGGATGAAGTCCACCTGTGGCCAATTAAATTGTTTGGACATGATTTAGAAACATACCTGTCTATATAAGGTCCTACAGTTGACAGTGCATGTCAGAGCAGGAACTAAGCCCAAGGAATTGTCCGTAGATCTCTGAGATAGAATTGTGACGAGGCACATACAGTGGGGAGAACAAGTATTTGATACACTGCCGATTTTGCAGGTTTTCCTACTTACAAAGCATGTAGAGGTCTGTAATTTTTTTAATCATAGGTACACTTCAACAGTGAGAGACGGAATCTAAAACAAAAATCCAGAAAATCACATGGTATGATTTTTAAGTAATTCATTTGCATTTTATTGCATGACATAAGTATTTGATCACCTACCAACCAGTAAGGATTCCGGCTCTCACAGACCAGTTAGTTTTTCTTTAAGAAGCCCTCCTGTTTTCCACTCATTACCTGTATTAACTGCACCTGTTTGAACTCGTTACCTGTATAAAAGACACCTGTCCACACACTCAATCAAACAGACTCCAACCTCTCCACAATGGCCAAGACCAGAGAGCTGTGTAAGGACATCAGGGATAAAATTGTAGACCCGCACAAGGCTGGGATGGGCTACAGGATAATAGGCAAGCAGCTTGGTGAGAAGGCAACAACTGTTGGCGCAATTATTAGAAAATGGAAGAAGTTCAAGATGACGGTCAATCACCCTCGGTCTGGGGCTCCATGCAAGATCTCACCTCGTTTGGTCTAAACTCCACTCGCCATGTTTGGAGGAAGAAGAATGACGAGTACAACCCCAAGAACATCATCCCAACCATGAAGCATGGAGGTGGAAACATCATTCTTTGGGGATGCTTTTCTCCAAAGGGGACAGGACGACTGCACCGTATTGAGGGGAGGATGGTTGGGGGCCATGTATCGCGAGATCTTGGCCAACAACCTCCTTCCCTCAGTAAGAGCATTGAAGATGGGTCGTGGCTGGGTCTTCCAGCATGAAAATGACCCAAAACACACAGCCAGGGCAACTAAAGAGTGGCTCCGTAAGAAGCATTTCAAGGTCCTGGAGTGGCCTAGCCAGTCTCCAGACCTGAACCCATTAGAAAATCTTTGGAGGGAGCTGAAAGTCCGTATTGCCCAGCGACAGCCCCGAAACCTGAAGGATCTGGAGAAGGTCTGTATGGAGGAGTGGGCCAAAATCCCTGCTGCAGTGTGTGCAAACCTGGTCAAGAACTACAGGAAATGTATGATCTCTGTAATTGCAAACAAAGGTTTCTGTACCAAATATTAAGTTACGCTTTTCTGATGTATCAAATACGTATCTCATGCAATAAAATGCAAATTAATTACTTAAAAATCATACAATGTGATTTTCTGGATTTTTGTTTTAGATTCCGTCTGTCACAGTTGAAGTGTGCCTATGATAAAAATTACAGACCTCTACATGCTTTGTAAGTAGGAAAACCTGCAAAATCGGCAGTGTATCAAATACTTGTTCTCCCCACTGTATCTGGGGGAAGGGTATAAAACAATTTCTAGAGTGTTGAAAGTTTCCAAGAACATCATTGGGAAATGGAAGAAATATGCAACTACCCAGACTGCCTAGAGATGGCAGTCCAACCAGACTGAGCACCGGGCAAGAAGGACCTTAGTCAGGGAGGTGACAAAGAACCCAATGACCACTCTGACAGAACTACAGAGTTCCCGTGGCTAAGATGGGAGAACCTGCCAGAAGGACAACCGTCTCTACAGTGCTGCACCAATCTGGGCTTTATGAGAGAGTGGCCAGTCGGAAGCCACTCCTGAGAAACAGGCACATGACAGCACGCCTGGAGTTTGGAAAAATACACATGAATGAAAGATTCTGTGGTATAATGAGACAAAAATATAACACTTTTGGCCTGAATGGAAAGCACTTTTATCTGGAGAAAACCAGGCACAACTCATCGCCCGTCTAACACCCTCCCTACCGTGAAGCATGGTGGTGGTAGCATCATGCTATGGGGATACTTTTCAGCAGCAGGGACTGGGAGACTGGTGAGGATAGAGGGAACCATGAATAGAGCAAATCCTCAACGAGAACATTAGACTGGGGCGAAGATTTTAGGTTCCAACCCCAATCATACGGCCAAAGCAACCCTGGAATGGCTTCAGCGCGACAGTGTTAAAGTCCTTGAATGGCTACAACAAAAGTCTAGACTGGAATCCCATTGAAAATCTGTGGAAAGACTTGAAGATTGCTTTTCGCCACCGCTCTCCATTTAACTTAACAGAGCTTGAGATAATCTGCAAGGAAGAATGGGAGGAAGAATCCTCAAATCCAGATGTGCAAAGCTGATACAGACATATTCAAGATGACTCAAAGCTGATACAGACATATTCAAGCAGATACAGACATATCCAAAACGACTCAAAGCTGATACAGACATACCCAAAACGACTCAAAGCTGTTCCAGACATACCCAAAACGACAAAGCTGATACAGACATATTCAAGACGACTCAAAGCTGATACAGACATATCCAATACGACTCAAAGCTGTAATCACCGCTGAAGGTACTTCTACAAAGTATTGACTCAGGGGTGTGAATACTTATGTAAATGAGATATTTCTGTATTTAAGTTTCAATAAATTTGGAAGAAAAACATGTTTTCAATTTGTCATTATTGGGTATTGTGTGTAGATGGGTGAGAGAGAAAAAAATACACTTAATTGATTTTGAATTCAGGCTGTAATACAATACAATTTGGAATTAAGTCAAGGGGTCTGAATACTTTCTGAAGGAGTACTTTTCTCTTACATTTTAGAAGCCCCTAAGGTATCTTTCTTTTTTTTCTCATTTTTTACCTCTCCTTCACATCTTGTTTCTTTGTTTCTCACCATCTTTGTTTTTTTTAAATGTTATTTGTGTGTCAAAAGATGATGATAATCTATAAGTGAAGGGTACTGTAGTCTTTCCTTACCCCCCCCCCTCCGTATTTAGATTTAAAAAATAAATAAAAATCCTCATCCTTAATTTCTCTCCTCTCTTCCTTCCTAGTGCTCAGTGTGTGGGAAGAGTTTCTCTCAGTCTTCAAGTCTCAACAAACACATGCGCGTGCACTCTGGAGAGCGCCCTTACAAGTGTGTGTACTGTAACAAGGTAAGCATAGAGGAGAGAGAGAGTGTGTGTGTACACTGTAACAAGGTAAGCATGGAAGAGTGTGTGTACAATCCTCGGTGGGCGTGTGAGGTCAGACCCCGATGGAGTTCGAGCTCACCATTTTAGAAGCTCCCCCATTTTAAATGGTGCATTTTGGCGTGAGCCTCCTCGTTATGGTCTCGTCGTGCAGCCTGCAGGCACGCTCCACCGAGACACTTCCATGGTGATTAGCGCCAGATGTACACCCACCCTATTGTTCCTCCCTCTCCCCGAGATTACACTCTGAATTTACGGCTCTCAAAGGAACAGACGTTTTCTTTGTTGTTTGTAGGGTATGAGATCCTCCTCTTCGGTTTTTATGTAGGCCTAGACTACTTAAATAATGTTGTTTAATCCCAAAACCCTGTTGTTAACAATGTTATCTACTTGCTAGTGTTTTAAACATCTCCAAATTATAAGGTAGCCTGTTTTGAAATCGAATTGACTCAAATATCAGGCCTGGGTACAATTGTATTTAATTGCCATGAACAACCTGTCGGGTTGTTAAAAATAGAAAAAGTCAGTTACCTAAATATTATCAGAACTACTGAGTTCTCCAGTTCCAGGAGTTTCACTCAAACTTCTATGTTCTCGATTCTAGGCCTTTACTGCCTCCAGCATCCTGCGCACGCACATCCGCCAGCACTCCGGAGAGCGGCCTTTCAAGTGTAAACACTGCGGGAAAGCCTTCGCCTCGCACGCGGCTCACGACAGCCACGTCCGGCGCACCCACGCCAAGGATAAACCTTACCCGTGCGACGTGTGTAGAAGCACCTTTCCAGAAGCGACAGAACTCAATAACCACATGAAGAGTCACACACGTAAGATTTGATTGTCACTAAATAGCCTACTGAAGGAATAGGACACGTTTGTACCAAGGTATAGGCCTATATCTTGAATGCAAAACCAAAATACAGGATAAATACAGAACTATAGGACTGTACTTATGTGTTGATTAATTGCCTAATATGGATTTTCATTGTAAAATATTATCTTTTCATTATTGACAGAAAGACCCCTCTCAGAAACCACTACCATCTCAATAAACGGATCTTTGGAGGATACAACAACGATCCTTTCAGTCACCAAGGACTGCAGGACGCCAAGACTGACGGAGGAGAACATCTCGTACACAGGACTGACGGTTCTGAACCCAGAATATCGACCCTGGAACTAAAACCATTCCATAGAATTAGAATGTGGCATTCTAGAATGTGCCGAATACATTTCGATTAGAGCTCAAATCGTTGCTAGGACACTTCTAAAAACATTTTTTTTTTTTAAAGATAATAACTATTGGAAATATATTTAATACCACAACTTTACTGTATTGTATGACACACTGTACGTAACTTTTTTTTGTTAAATGTATTTATTTTTTCGAATCTGTTTTGATGTAATGAGAAGACGTTTTTTTTTTTTCTGTCTAAAATCTTTTGTTATTTGTGTTATTTGGTTAATTATTGGTGTTGATCAATGTAATAATGCAAGATTTTAACGAAATGTTACATACAACACGTATTAACGTTCGTTGAGCACAATTTCTTATAGTTCAGCATTAAAATCGGCTTGTATTATTATTTAAAAATGCTGTTTACAAGTTTTTCATTTATACATGCATCCCCAGACTTAATTTAAACGTGTTAATTTATATTTAATGTTTATCGTGCTACCTCTAAATCCGTCCTATTTCGGTCTTTCATGGCTGACTGTGCTTTTACCGACTGTCTGTTTCGTGTCTCTTGTGTATCTGTGTTTAACTGTTTAAAAGCATCGGCTTTCTAATAAATATGAATTAAATAATAGCATGAAAATAAGCCTGGGTTAGTTTGTTTGCAACGATAATGCCTTGACATATATATTACGCAAACAGTATTCGGATCGAGAAAGGACAACTGATGTTGATTTTACAATGTAATTGACCACGAACATGTTTTGGGGACATATTTAATTAATTTAACATATTAGTGAAAATCGAAAATATCGAAACACAATTAGATTCAATTCTGGTTACACTACATTTATGCTTTTCGTTTGAAAACAAGACCCTTGTATTTGATAAGGCTACTTATAGATTTGAATAACTAACTACCTATCTGATGCATTTTCGATTAACAATAACATCTTTATTCAATGTATTTTTGAATTTAAATGTTTGAACCTTTATTTAACTAGGCAAGTCAGTTAAGAATAAATTCTTATTTACAATGACTGCCTACCCCGGCGATACCCTAACCCGGACAAACCTGTGCTCCCAATGACGGCCGGATGTGATACAGCCTGGATTTGAACCAGGGACTGTAAGTGACGCCTCTTGCCCTGAGATGTAATGCCTTAGACGGCTGTGCCACCCGGGAGACAATTCTACTGTTATAACGTTTTAGATTTAACATTGACATATTTTGTTCAGACTTGATTTCATGATCAGTAAAATCGTTTTATAGACTGTTCTACCAGGTAAGTCAGAGTTGCCACGGAATAATGTAACGGGCTATAATGCAAATATCGACGATTCTTTATGTATCACATATTAGAAGGATTCTTGTTGAATTTAACTAGGAGCTCATAAATTATTTTCTTCCGCTATCATTGTAGAATGGAGGCTTCAGTTCCACCTGAATGGTCTCGGTGGGGACTTCACACACATACACTGTGTATGTGTGTGTGTGTGTGAGAGAGAGCCAAGCATGCACTTTTCAGACAGCAAGGAGGAACATAGTGTATGTGTGATGAGTATGGGGGGAATGATCATTCACTTCTGGCAGTGGGGAAATGAACCAATCCCACGAACCCCAGTGACACCAAATGAATGACAATGGAGTAGCAGCAATGAGGTGGTCTGAGGGACAGGGGAGGAGAGAGGACGAGGCTGTAGCATAAGGACACAAACACTGTCCCAATGACATCTGCTCTTCTCCCCCTGCTCCTCTCTGACTGTCCCTGACCCTCACCTTAAACCTCTGCTCCTCTCTGACTGTCACTGACCCTCACCTTAACCCTCTGCTCCTCTCTGACTGTCACTGACCCTCACCTTAACCCTCTGCTCCTCTCTGACTGTCACTGACCCTCACCTTAACCCTCTGCTCCTCTATGACTGTCCCTGACCCTCACCTTAACCCTCTGCTGCACTCTGCCTGACCCTCACCTTAACCCCCTGCTCCTCTCTGACTGTCCCTGACCCTCACCTTAAACCTCTGCTCCTCTCTGACTGTCCCTGACCCTCACCTTAAACCTCTGCTCCTCTCTGACTGTCACTGACCCTCACCTTAACCCTCTGCTCCTCTATGACTGTCCCTGACCCTCACCTTAACCCTCTGCTCCACTCTGCCTGTCTCTTACCCTCCCTCACCTTAACCCTCTGCTCCTCTCTGCCTGTCTCTTATCCTCACCTTAACCCTCTGCTCCTCTCTGACTGTCACTGACCCTCACATTAACCCTCTGCTCCTCTCTGCCTGTCCCTGTCCCTGACCCTCACCTTAACCCTCTGCTCCTCTCTGCCTGTCACTGACCCTCACCTTAACCCTCTGCTCCTCTCTGCCTGTCTCTTACCCTCACCTTAACCCTCTGCTCCTCTCTGCCTGTCTCTTACCCTCACCTTAACCCTCTGCTCCTCTCTGCCTGTCTCTTATCCTCACTCTTGGACCTAGACTTGGCGCTCCGGTACCGCTTGCCGTGCGGTAGCAGAGAGAATGACTAGGGTGGCTATATAGATGCTGCCTCTTTATGGTGAAGTCATAACTCATGGTGTTATAGGTTAAGATATTACACATCTCCTCTCCTGTCCGCTCTCCTCCCCTTCCCCTCATCCCCTTCCTCTCCTCTCCTCTCCGCTCCGTTCCTCTCCTCTCTTCTTCCCTCCCCTCCCCTCCCCTCCCCTCCCCTCCCCTCCCCTTCTTTCCTCTCATCTCCTCTCCTCCCCTTCACCTCATCCCCTCATCCCCTTCCTCTCCTCTCCTCTCCCCTCTTCATCCCCCTCCCCTTCCTCTCCTCTCATCTCCTCCTCCTCCCCCTCTCCTCTCCTCTCCTCATCCCCCTCCCCCTCACCCTCACCCTCCTCCCCTCCCCTTCCTCTCCTCTCCTCTCCTCTCCTCCCATTCTCTCCTCTCCTCTCCTCATCCCCCTCCCCTCCTCCCCTCCCCCTCCTCTCCTCCCCCCTCCCTCTCCCCTCCCCCCTTCCTCTCCCCTCCTCCCCTCCCCCCCTCCCCTCCCCCTCCTCTCCTCCCCTCCTCTCCTCTCCCCCTCCCCCTCCTCCTCCCCTCCCCTTCCTCTCCTCTCCTCTCCTCTCCTCCCCCTTTTCCTCTCCTCTTCTCTCCTCTTTCCTCTCATCCCCTCACCTACCTCTCCTCTCCTCTCCTATCATTCCTCTCCTCTCCTCTTTCCTCTCCTCTCCTCTCCTTTTCTTTCCTCTCCTCTCCTCTCCTCTCCTCTCTCCTCTCCTCTCCTCTCCTCTCCTCTCCTCCTCTCCTCTCCTCTCCTCCTCCTCTCCTCTCCTCTCCTTTCCTCTCCTTTCCTCTCCTCTCCCTCTTTCCTCTCCTCTCCTCTCCTCTCCCTCTCCTCTCCCTTTCCTCTCCTCTCCTCCTCTTTCCTCTCCTCTTTCCTCTCCTCTATTCTCCTCCCCCTCCCCTCCTCCCCTCCCATTCCTCTCCTCCACCCCCTCCCCTCCTCCTCCCCCCCTTCCTCTCCTCTCATCTCCTCCCTTTTCCTCTCCTCTTCTCTCCTCTTTCCTCTCCTCCCCTCCCCTACCTCTCCTCTCCTCTCCTATCATCCCTCTCCTCTCCTCTTTCCTCTCATCCCCTTTCTCTCCTCTCCTCTCCTCTCCTCTCCTCTCCTCTCCTCTCCTCTCCTCTCCTCCCTCTCCTCTCCTCTCCTCTCCTCTCCCTCTCCTCTCATCTCCTCCCCTCTCCTCTCCTCTCCTCATCCCCCTCACCCTCACCCTCCTCCCCTCCCCTTCCTCTCCTCTCCTCTCCTCCCTCCTCCCATTCCTCTCCTCTCCTCTCCTCTCCTCATCCCCCCTCCCCCTCCTCATCCCCCCCCCCTCCCGCTCCCCTTCCTCTCCTCTCCTCTTCTCTCCTCTTTCCTCTCATCCCCTCCCCTACCTCTCCTCTCCTCTCCTATCATTCCCTCTCCTCTCCTTTCCTCTCCCTCCCCTTTCTTTCCTCTCCTCTCCCTCTTCCTCTCCTCTCCTCTCCTCAACTCTTACCTCTCCTCTCCTCTTTCCTCTCCTCTCTCCTCTCCTCTCCTCTCCCTCTCCTCTCCTCTCCTCTTCCTCTCCTTCCTCTCCTCTCCCTCTCCTCTCTCTCTCTCTCCCTCTCTCCTCCCTCTCCTCTCCTCTCCCTCTTTCCTTTCTTTCCTTTCCTCTCCTCTCCTCTCCTCTCTCCTCTCCTCTCCTCTCTCTCCTCTTTCCTCTCTCTTACCTCTCCTCTCCTCTCTTCCTCTCCCCCTAAATCTCCTCTCCTCTCCTCTTCCTTTCCTCTCCTCTTCTCCTCTTCTCCTCTCCTCTCTCCTCTTTCCTCCTCCTCTCCTCCCATTCCTCTTCCTCTCCTCATCCCTCTCCCCTCCCCCTCCTCCTCTCCTCTTTCCTCTCCTCCTCCCCT
>NC_056457.1:33917734-33922734 GCF_018296145.1 Oncorhynchus tshawytscha | reverse complement strand
TTCCTCTCCTCCTCCTCTTCCCTCCCCTCCCTACCTCTCCTCTCCTCAACTCTTACCTCTCCTCTCCTCTTTCCTCTCCTCTCCTCTCCTCTCCTCTCTCTCTCTCTCCTCTCCTCTCCTCTTTCCTCTCCTCTCCTCTCCTCTCCTCTCCTCTCCCTCTCCTCTCCTCTCCTCTCTCTCTCTCCTCTCCTCTCCTCTCCTCTCCTCTCACTCTCCTCCCCCTCCTTCCTCTCTCCTCTACCTCTCCTCTCCTCTCTTCCTCCCCCTCCCCCTCCCTTTTCCTCCCCTCTTCTCTCCTCTTTCCTCTCCTCCCCATCCCCTTCCTCTCCTTTCCTCTCCTCTCCTCTCCTCTCTATCTTTCCTCTCTCTCTCCTCTCCTCTCCTCTCCTCTCCTCTCCTCTCCTCTCCCTCTCCTCTCCTCTCCTCTTCCTCTTTCCTCTAACTCTTACCTCTCCTCTTCTCTCTTTCATCCCCCTCTCCCCCTCCCCTCCCTCTTCTCTCCTCTTTCCTCTCCTCCCCTCCCTTTCCTCTCCTCTCCTTTCCTCTCCCTCCCCTTTCTTTCCTCTCCTCTCCTCTTCCTCTCCTCTCCTCTTTCCTCAACTCTTACCTCTCCTCTCCTCTTTCCTCTCCTCTCCCTCTCTCTCTCTCCTCTCCTCTCCTCTCCTCTCCTCTCCTCTCCTCTCCTCTCCTCTCTTCTGCCTCTCCTCTCCTCTCTTCATCCCCCTCCCCCTCCCCTCCCTCTCCTCTCCTCTCCTCTCCTCTCCTCTCCTCTCCTCTCCTCTCCTACTCCTCTCCTCTCCTCTCCTCTCCTCTCCTCTCCTCTCCTTTCCTCTTTCCTCTCCTCTCCTCTCCTCTTTCCCCTCCTCTCCTCTCCCCCCCCCTCCCCTCCTCCTCCTTCCCTCCTCTCCTCTCACACCTCCTCCCTTTTCCTCTCCTCTTCTCTCCTCTTTCCTCTCATCCCCTCCCCTACCTCTCCTCTCCTCTCCTATCATCCCTCTCCTCTCCTCTTTCCTCTCCTCCCCTTTCTTTCCCTCACCTCTCCTCTCCTCTCTCTCTCCTCTCCTCTCCTCTCCTCTCCTCTCCCCCTTTCCTCTCCTCTCCTCTTTCCTCTCCTCTCCTCTCCTCTCCTCCATCCCCCTCCCCCCCTCCTCCCCTCCCCTCCCATTCCTCTCCTCCTCCCCCCCTCCCCCTCCTCCCCTCCTCACCTTCCTCTCCTCTCCCCTCCTCCCCCCTCCCCCTCCTCCCCTCACCTTCCCTCTCCTCTCCCCCTCCTCCCCTTTTCCTCTCCTCTTCTCTCCTCTTTCCTCTCCTCCCCTCCCCTGCCTCTC
Source organism: Oncorhynchus tshawytscha (assembly GCF_018296145.1). Taxonomy (NCBI): domain Eukaryota; kingdom Metazoa; phylum Chordata; class Actinopteri; order Salmoniformes; family Salmonidae; genus Oncorhynchus; species Oncorhynchus tshawytscha. The sequence goes on along the minus strand of NC_056457.1, from coordinate 33,921,406 downwards.
CTTTCCTTTCCTCTCCTCTCATATCATTCCTCTCCCTCTCTCTTTCCTCTCCTCTCATCTCCTCTCCTCTCCTCTCCTCTTTCCTCTCATCTCCTCTCCTCTCCTTTCCTCTCCTCCCCTTTCTTTCCTCTCCTCAACTCTTACCTCTCCTCTCCTCTCCTCTCCTTTCTCCTCTCCTCTCCTCTCCTCTCCTCTCCTCTCCTCTCCCTCCTCTCCTCTCCTCTACTCTTTCCTCTCTATCTCTTACCTCTCCTCTCCTCTCTTCATCCCCCTTCCCCCTCTCCTCCCTCTCCTCTCCCTCATCCCCTCCTCCCCCTCCCCCTCCTCCCCTCCCCCTCCTCTCCTCCCCCTCCCTCTCCCTCACCCCCTCCCCCTCCTCCCTCCTCCCCCTTCCTCTCCTCTCCTCCCCTTTTCCTCTCCTCTTCTCTCCTCTCTTTCCTCTCATCCCCTCCCCTACCTCTCCTCTCCCCTATCATTCCCTCTCCTCTCCTCTTTCCTCTCCTCTCCTCCCCTTTCTTTCCTCTCCTCTCCTCGCCTCTCTCCTCTCCTCTCCCTCTCCTCTCCTCTCCTCTCCTCTCCTCTCCTCTCCTCTCCTCTCCTCTCCTCTCCTTACTCTCCTCTCTTCATCCCCCTCCCCTCCCTCCCTCTTCTCTCCTCTCCTCTCCTCTCTCTCCTCTCCTCTCCTCTTTCCTCTACTCTTACCTCTCCCTCTCCTCTCTTCATCCCCCTCCCCCTCCCCCTCCCTCTTCTCTCCTCTCCCTCTCCTTTCCTCTCCTCCCCTTTCTTTCCTCTCCTCTCCTCTTCCTCTCCTCTCCCTCTTTCCTCTCCTCTTTCCTCTCCTCTCTCCTCTTTTCCTCTCCTCTTCTTTCCTCTCCCTCTCCTCAACTCTTACCTCTCCTCTCCTCTCCTCTTTCCTCTCCTCTTTCCTCTCCTCTCCTCTCCTCTCCTCTCCTCTCCTCCTCTCCTCTCCTCTCCTCTCCCTCTCCTCTCCTCTCCTCCTTTCCTTTCCTTTCCTTTCCTCTCCTCTCCTCTCCTCTTCTTTCCTCTCCTCTCCTCTTCTTTCCTCTCCTCTCCTCTCCTCTCCTCTCCTCTCCTCTTCTTTCCTCTCCTCTCCTCTCCCTCTCCTCTCCTCTCCTCTCCTCTCCTCTCCTCTCCTCTCCCTCTCCTCTCCTCTCCTCTTCTATCCTCTCCTCTCCTCTTCTTTCCTCTCCTCTCCTCTCCTCTTCTTTCCTCTCCTCTCCTCTCCTCTCCTCTCCTCTTCTTTTCTCTCCTCTCTCCTCTCCTCTCCTCTCCTCCTCTCCCTCTCCTCTCCTCTCCTCTCCTCTCCTCTCCTCTCCTCTCCCTCTTTCCTCTCCTCTTTCCTCTACTCTTACCTCTCCTCTTCTTTCCTCTCCTCTCCTCTCCTCTTTCCTCTCCTCTTCTTTCCTCTCCTCTCCTCTCCTCCTCTCTCCTCTCCTCTCCTCTTTCCTCTCCTCTTTCCTCTCCTCTTTCCTCTACTCTTACCTCTCCTCTCCTCTCCTCTTTCCTCTACTCTTACCTCTCCTCTCCTCTTTCCTCTCCTGTGGTATAAGGGTAGTAAGGTTGAGTGTTGTCCGTCTGATCTATTACCTTGTATTGATCTTCTACTAGCTGTGTGTCTGTGTGTGTGTGTGTGTGTGTGTGTAGAGGCGTCGAAAGCTCTAAGACTACCCACAGGCTCTTAGCTGAGTGGTCCCTCCCTCCCTCCCTCCTCCCTCCCTCCCTCCTCCTCCCTCCTCCCTCCTCCCTCCCTCCCTCCTCCCTCCCTCCCTCCCTCCCTCCCTCCTACCTCTACCTCTACCTCTACCTCTACCTCTACCTCTATTTCTCCCTCCTCTACCTCCACCTCCTCCACTTCTCCTTCCTTCCCTCCTCCACATCTCTCTCCTCTACCTCTCCCCTCCCTCTACCTCCACCTCCTCCCAGCTCTCCATCCCTCCACCTCTCCATCCCTCCACCCCTCCCTCCACCCCCCTCCCTCCCTCCCTCCCTCTCCTCTACCTCTCCCCTCCCTCTACCTCCACCTCCTCCACTTCTCCTTCCTTCCCTCCCCCTCCTCCACATCTCCTCCCTCTACCTCCCACTCCCTCTACCTCTCCATCCCTCCACCCCCTCCCTCCACCTCTCCATCCCTCCCTCCCTCCTCCCTCCACCTCCCCCTCCCTCCCTCCACCCCTCCTCCACCCCTCCCTCCCTCCACCTCCCCCTCCCTCCCTCCCCTCCCTCCCTCCACCCTCCTCCACCTCCCATCCTCCCTCCCTCCTCCCCCTCCCTCCCTCCACCCCTCCACCCCTCCCTCCCTCCACCCCTCCCTCCCTCCACCTCCCCCTCCCTCCCTCCCTCCACCCTCCACCCTCCCTCCACCCCTCCCTCCCTCCACCCCCTCCACCCCCCTCCCACCCCTCCCTCCCTCCACCCCTCCACCTCCTCCCCCCTCCCTCCCTCCACCTCCCCCTCCCCCCCTCCCTCCACCTCCCTCCACCCTCCTCCCTCCACCCCTCCCCCTCCCTCCACCTCCCCCTCCCTCCCTCCCTACACCCAGTCACTAGAAAGATACCGACGTTCTTCCTGTACAAATATTCCAAAACTTGCTTCCTGTTCGTGACAAGACACTAACGTAATTCTGCAACAAATGTGGCAAAGCAATTCCCTTTTTGTCCTGAATATAACGTATTCTGTTTGGGGCAAATAGAACCCATTACTGAGTACCACTCTCCAAGCATAGTGGTGGCTGCATCATGTTATGGGTATGCTTGTAATCGTTAAGGACTGGGGAGGTTTTCAGGATAAGAAATGCATAGAATGGAGAAGCACAGGGAAAATCCTCCAGTCTGCTTTCCACCAGACACTGGGAGACAAGTGTACCTTTCAGCAGGACAATAACCTAAAACACAAAGGCCAAATCTACACCTGGAGTTGCTTACCAAGAAGACAGTAAATGTTCCTGAGTCGTCGAGTTTTGACTGAAATCTGCTTGAAAGAATAATGGACAAATATTGTACAATCCAGGTGTGCCAACAGACTTACCCAGAAAGACTCCCAGATGTAATCACTGCCAAAGATGACTCTAACATGTTTTAACTGAGGGGTGTGAATACGTATGTAAATGAGTTGTTTCTGTATTTCATTTTCAACACATTTGCCAATATGGAGAGGTGGGGTAATATTGTACAATCCAGGTGTGCCAACAGACTTACCCAGAAAGACTCCCAGATGTAATCACTGCCAAAGATGACTCTAACATGTTTTAACTGAGGGGTGTGAATACGTATGTAAATGAGTTGTTTCTGTATTTCATTTTCAACACATTTGCCAATATGGAGAGGTGGGGTATTGGAGTGATGTTATTATGGGGTATTGTGATGTTATTATGGGGTATTGTGATGTCATTATGGGGTATTGTGATGTCATTATGGGGTATTGTGATGTCATTATGGGGTATTGTGATGTCATTATGGGGTATTGTGTGTAGATGGGTGAGAAAAAAATTATCTTTAATCAGTTTTTAATTCAAGTTGTAACAACAAAAACATGGAATAAGTTAAGGGATATGAACACTTTATGAAGGCACTGTATGAACACAGGTTTGGATCTCCTCACAGACTACTGAAAATGGCCCCTCCGTCTCTTCTCCTAAAGGTGGATGAACAGCTT
>NC_056457.1:33900234-33910234 GCF_018296145.1 Oncorhynchus tshawytscha | reverse complement strand
AGAGAGGGTTGAGAGATCGGGCCAGAGAGGTATCCTATAAGGTTTAGGGTTAAGAGAGGCCAGAGAGGTATCTGCTATAAGGTTTAGGGTCAATAGAGAGAGAGACGCCATCGGGCCAGAGAGATATCAGCTATAAGGTTTAGGGTTGATAGAGAGAGAGAGAGAGGCCATCGGGCCAGAGAGGTATCTGCTATAAGGTTTAGGGTCAATAGAGAGAGAGGCCATCGGGCCAGAGAGGTATCAGCTATAAGGTTTAGGGTCAATAGAGAGAGAGGCTATCGGGCCAGATAGGTATTTGCTATAAGGTTTAGGGTCAAGAGAGAGAGAGGCCATCGGGCCAGAGAGGTATCTGCTATAAGGTTTAGGGTCAAGAGAGAGAGAGGCTATAGAGGTTTTGCTAGGTTTAGGGTCAATAGAGAGAGAGGCCATTGGGCCAGATAGGTATTTGCTATAAGGTTTAGGGTCAAGAGAGAGAGAGGCCATCGGGCCAGAGAGGTATCTGCTATAAGGTTTAGGGTCAAGAGAAGAGAGGCTCTGTCTCAGACTCTCTGGTTCACGTCCCAAATGGCACCCAAGTCCTTATATGAGTCCTGGTCTAAAGTAGTGCACTAGATCGGGAATAGGGCCCTCGTGTAAGGTAGAGTATTATATAGGGAACAGGGCCCTGGTCTAAAGTAGTGCACTAGATCGGGAACAGGGCCCTGGTCTAAAGTAGTGCACTAGATCGGGAACAGGGCCCTGGTCTAAAGTAGTGCACTAGATCGGGAAAAAGGCCCTGGTCTAAAGTAGTGCACTAGATCGGGAACAGGGCCCTGGTCTAAAGTAGTGCACTAGATCGGGAACAGGGCCCTGGTCTAAAGTAGTGCACTAGATCGGGAAAAAGGCCCTGGTCTAAAGTAGTGCACTAGATCGGGAACAGGGCCCTGGTCTAAAGTAGTGCACTAGATCGGGAACAGGGCCCTGGTCTAAAGTAGTTCACTAGATCGTGAATCGGATGGCATTTGGGACACAGTCTGTGTACGTTCTTCTTCTGACTGTGATTGATCGATTCATCTGGAAACCGTGGGTCAATTAATTAACGATGCCAATGATTATTATTGGTTTCTGCCGATCGATGCATTATCAATGACAAAGTGCTTCAGTTCGGCTATTTAAAGCATTGATTGGGTGTCAAATGGTACCCGACATGGACCCTGGTCTACAGTAGAGGATTATATAGGGAATAGGACCCTGGTCTACAGTAGAGTATTATACAGGGAATAGGACCCTGGTCTACAGTAGAGTATTAGATAGGGAATAGGACCCTGGTCTAGTAGAGGATTATACAGGGAATAGGACCCTGGTCTATAGTAGAGACCCTGGTCTACAGTAGAGGATTATACAGGGAATAGGACCCTGGTCTACAGTAGAGTATTATACAGGGAATAGGACCCTGGTCTACAGTAGAGTATTATACCCTGGTCTAGGGAATAGGACCCTGGTCTACAGTAGAGTATTATACAGGGAATAGGACCCTGGTCTACAGTAGAGGATTATATAGGGAATAGGACCCTGGTCTACAGTAGAGTATTATATAGGGAATAGGACCCTGGTCTACAGTAGAGTATTAGGGAATAGGACCCTGGTCTAATAGGACCCTGGTCTACAGTAGAGGATTATATAGGGAATAGGACCCTGGTCTACAGTAGAGGATTATATAGGGAATAGGACCCTGGTCTACAGTAGAGTATTAGATAGGGAATAGGACCCTGGTCTACAGTAGAGTAGTATATAGGGAATAGGACCCTGGTCTACAGTAGAGGATTATATAGGGAATAGGACCCTGGTCTACAGTAGAGTATTATACAGGGAATAGGACCCTGGTCTACAGTAGAGTATTAGATAGGGAATAGGACCCTGGTCTACAGTAGATTATTATATAGGGAATAGGACCCTGGTCTACAGTAGAGTATTATATAGGGAATAGGACCCTGGTCTACAGTAGAGTATTATATAGGGAATAGGACCCTGGTCTACAGTAGAGTATTATACAGGGAACAGGGCCCTGGTCCTAGAGGATGTTAATCCCAGTAGAGTATTATATATGGAACAGGGCCCTGGTCTAAGGTAGAGTATTATATATGGAACAAGGCCCTGCTCTAAGGTAGAGTATTATATATGGAACAAGGCCCTGGTCCTAGAGGATGTTAATCCCAGTAGAGTATTATATATGGAAGAAGGCCCTGGTCCTAGAGGATGTTAATCCCAGTAGAGTATTATATATGGAACAAGGCCCTGCTCTATGGTAGAGTATTATATATGGAACAAGGCCCTGGTCCTAGAGGATGTTAATCCCAGTAGAGTATTATATATGGAACAAGGCCCTGGTCCTAGAGGATGTTAATCCCAGTAGAATATTATATATGGAAGAAGGCCCTGGTCCTAGAGGATGTTAATCCCAGTAGAGTATTATATATGGAACAAGGCCCTCGTCCTAGAGGATGTTAATCCCAGTAGAGTATTATATATGGAACAAGGCCCTCGTCCTAGAGGATGTTATTAATAGCAAGATGTCTACGTGAACCTGTCTTTCGCTCTTTTCTTCACAGTCATGAAATGACTGAATGAATTAACAGGTTATGTTTTTAATGATTACTGTCATTTAATAAAGCTGTTAGTCAGCGTAACGATAAATCCATACAGCATCTGGGTCAGTGGATCGTTGTTTATCAGATGAAAAATGTAGAGCTCAGCAAATCTTTTCAGAGACGTAAGGAGTGTTTTCCTCATTTTGTCAATCGATGGTAGGAATGAGAATTGGCAACAGTACTGTAAAATCTGGGGTTGATACAGGCTGGGATTGAGATGGGCTGGGACTGAGACGGGCTGGGATTGAGACGGGCTGGGATTGAGACAGGCTGGGACTGAGACGGGCTGGGATTGAGACGGGCTGGGACAGGCTGGGACTGAGACGGGCTGGGACTGAGACGGGCTGGGACTGAGACGGGCTGGGACTGAGACGGGCTGGGACTGAGACGGGCTGGGACTGAGACGGGCTGGGACTGAGACGGGCTGGGACTGAGACGGGCTGGGACTGAGACGGGCTGGGACTGAGACGGGCTGGGACTGAGACGGGCTGGGACTGAGACGGGCTGGGACTGAGATGGGCTGGGACTGAGACGGGCTGGGACTGAGACGGGCTGGGACTGAGACGGGCTGGGACTGAGACGGGCTGGGACTGAGACGGGCTGGGACTGAGACGGGCTGGGATTGAGACGGGCTGGGACTGAGACGGGCTGGGACTGAGACGGGCTGGGACTGAGACGGGCTGGGACTGAGACGGGCTGGGATTGAGACGGGCTGGGACAGAGATGGGCTGGGACTGAGACGGGCTGGGACTGAGATGGGCTGGGATTGAGACGGGCTGGGATTGAGACAGGCTGGGACTGAGATGGGCTGGGATTGAGACGGGCTGGGACTGAGACGGGCTGGGATTGAGACGGGCTGGGACTGAGATGGGCTGGGACTGAGACGGGCTGGGACTGAGACGGGCTGGGACTGAGACGGGCTGGGACTGAGACGGGCTGGGACTGAGACGGGCTGGGACTGAGACGGGCTGGGACTGACGGGCTGGGACTGAGACGGGCTGGGACTGAGACGGGCTGGGACTGAGATGGGCTGGGACTGAGATGGGCTGGGACTGAGACGGGCTGGGACTGAGACGGGCTGGGACTTGAGACGGGCTGGGACTGAGACGGGCTGGGATTGAGACGGGCTGGGATTGAGACGGGCTGGGATTGAGACGGGCTGGGACTGAGACGGGCTGGGACTGAGACGGGCTGGGATTGAGACGGGCTGGGATTGAGACGGGCTGGTATTGAGACGGGCTGGGATTGAGACGGGCTGGGACTGAGACGGGCTGGGACTGAGACGGGCTGGGACTGAGACGGGCTGGGACTGAGACGGGCTGGGATTGAGACTGTGGCAGTACTTTTTGCAAATCGACCATTCCAGTGTTTTACTTGCTATATTGTATTTACTTTGCCACCATGGCCTTTTCTTGCCTTTACCTCCCTTATCTCACCTCATTTGCTCACATCGTATATAGACTTGTTTATACAGTATTATTGACTGTATGTTTGTTTTACTCCATGTGTACCTCTGTGTCGTTGTATCTGTCGAACTGCTTTGCTTTATCTTGGCCAGGTCGCAATTGTAAATGAAAACTTGTTCTCAACTTGCCTACCTGGTTAAATAAAGGTGAAATTGTTTTTTTAATTTTTTTTAAAAGTACTGTAGTTAAGGACTGATGATGACAAGAACACACACACGCACGCACACGCACACTGGTTACGCACACGGTTACGGTACTGCACGGACACACACACACACACACACACACACACACACACACACACACACACACACACACACACACACACATAGGGTTAAGGTACACACACACTGGTTACACACAGTCTTATACAGCTAACGTTGTGGGTACACACAATTCAGTCCCATTCAAAATCCTATTTACCTGTACTCTTACCTTAACCCCGAAACCTAGCCCTAGCTCCTAACCCTAATTCTAACCCTAAACCCCTTAGAACTAACATTCGACCTTGTGGGGACTAATAAAACATCCCAGTTGGTCAAATATTTATTTGTTTACTATTCTGGTGGAGACCTCTTGTTCTAGTTCTTTATTTTTTATTATTTTCTACGTTGTAGAATAATAGTGAAGACACAAAAACCATGAAATAACACATACGGAATCATGTAGTAACCAAAAAAGTTTTAAACAAATAAAAATATATTTTATATTCTTCAAATAGCCACACTTTGCCTTGATGACAGCTACTGGTTAGGGATTGGATAGGGTTAAGGTACTGGTTAAGGATTGGATAGGGTTAAGGTACTGGTCAAGGTTTGGATAGGGTTAAGGTACTGGTTAAGGATTGGATAGGGTTAAGGTACTGGTTAAGGATTGGATAGGGTTAAGGTACTGGTTAAGGATTGGATAGGGTTAAGGTACTGGTTAAGGATTGGATAGGGTTAAGGTACTGGTTAAGGATTGGGTTAAGGTACTGGTTAAGTTAAGGTTACTGGTTAAGGATTGGATAGGGTTAAGGTACTGGTTAAGGGTATTGGATAGGGTTAAGGTACTGGTTAAGGTTTGGATAGGGTTAAGGTACTGGTTAAGGATTGGATAGGGTTAACTGGTAAGGTTTGGATAGGGTTAAGGTACTGGTCAAGGTTTGGATAGGGTTAAGGTACTGGTTAAGGATTGGGTTAAGGTACTGGTTAAGGTTTGGATAGGGTTAAGGTACTGGTTAAGGATTGGATAGGGTTAAGGTACTGGTTGGTTGGATTCTAGGGTTAAGGTACTGGAAGGTATTGGATAGGGTTAAGGTACTGGTTAAGGATTGGATAGGGTTAAGGTACTGGTTAAGGATTGGATAGGGTTAAGGTACTGGTTAAGGTTTGGATAGGGTACTGGTTATTGGGTTAAGGTATTGGATAGGGTTAAGGTACTGGTTAAGGATTGGATAGGGTTAAGGTACTGGTTAAGGATTGGATAGGGTTAAGGTACTGGGGTTAAGGTACTGGTCAAGGTTGGATAGGGTTAAGGTACTGGTTAAGGGATAGGGTTAAGGTACTGGTTAAGGTTTGGATAGGGTTAAGGTACTGGTTAAGGATTGGATAGGGTTAAGGTACTGGTCAAGGTTTGGATAGGGTTAAGGTACTGGTTAAGGTTTGGATAGGGTTAAGGTACTGGTTTTGGAAGGATTGGGTTTGGATAGGGTTAAGGTACTGGTTAAGGATTGGATAGGGTTAAGGTACTGGTTAAGGATTGGATAGGGTTAAGGTACTGGTTAAGGATTGGATAGGGTTAAGGTACTGGTTAAGGATTGGTATAGGGTTAAGGTACTGGTTAAGGATTGGATAGGGTTAAGGTACTGGTTTGGAAGGATTGGATAGGGTTAAGGTACTGGTTAAGGATTGGATAGGGTTAAGGTACTGGTTAAGGATTGGATAGGGTTAAGGTACTGGTTAAGGATTGGATAGGGTTAAGGTACTGGTTAAGGGTTATTGGATAGGGTTAAGGTACTGGTTAAGGATTGGATAGGGTTAAGGTACTGGTTAAGGATTGGATAGGGTTAAGGTACTGGTTAAGGGTTAAGGTACTGATTGGTATAGGGTTAAGGTACTGGTTAAGGTTTGAGTTTATATTCTGAATGGTTAAGGTTAAGGTTTGGAAAAAAACCAACTATAAAAACCAGTGTCTGTGACCAGGATCAAACACACAGCCTTCTGATCCAGAGGTATGGGATTCCACCTCTCCATCCGCTCATCCACAACACTCCAGCAAAACCAGGCCTACTTGATGGTAATAGTGCTCACTGTTGCCTCTAGTGGCTGGTTTTGAAGGCATTTCCCGATGTCTTCAGGAAAGCGATAGACGTCCAATTTCAACAATAATCTTGAACGAACTGGCTGCACACACACACACACACACACACACACACACACACACACACACACACACACACACACACACACACACACAGCCTCGGATCCCTAAGCGCTTCCTGCTAGCCGACCTGTGAATGTCTATCTGCTAGGAGGGCTCTTACTCTGGCCCTTTGCCTCATACTTGGAGATTGCCCCACATTTGGAGGAGGGATGGGATGATGGTACAAGTCAGTTAGTATGACGCGAGGGCACTGAGGGAGTGTCCCAAATGTCACCCTATTACCTATAGTGCACTACTTTTGCCCAGGGTTCATAGGGAAGAGGATGCCATTTGGTATGGTACCTACCTACTGCATCATTTTAAAGATACTGTATAGATAGATATATACAGTACCAGTCAAAGTTTGGACTCAGCTACTCAATCAAGGTTTTTTCTTTGTTTTGTACTATTTTGTACAAAACTATGACACATATGGAATCATGCAGTAACCAAAAAAGTGTTAAACAAATCAAAATATAATTTATACTTGAGATTCTTCAAAGTAGCCACCCCTTGCCTCGATGACAGCTTTGCACAGGCTTGGCATTCTCTCAACCAGCTCCATGAGGTAGTCACCTGGAATGCATTTCAATTAACAGGTGTGCCTTGTTAAAAGTTAAATAGTGGAATGTATTTCCTTCTTAATGCGTTTGAGCCAATCAGTTGTGTTGTGACAAGGTTGGGGTGGTATACAGAACAGAGACCTATTTGGTAAAAGACAAAGTCCATATTATGGCAAGAACAGCTCAAATAAGCAAGAAACCATAGTCCATCATTACTTTAAAACATGAAGGTCAGTCAATATGGAACATTTCAAGAACTTGGAAAGTTTCTTCAGGTGCAGTTGCAAAAACCATCAATTTTTTTTTTTGATAAAAATGAGGAGTGTCACAGGAATGGATGACCCAGAGTTACCTCTGCTGCAGAGGATACGTTCATTAGAGTTACCAGCCTCAGAAATTGCAGCCCAAATAAATGCTTCAGAGTTCAAGTAACAGACTCATCTCAACATCAACATGTTCAGAGGAGACGAATTGCTGCAAAGAAACCAATTGTAGATTTTTGGTTCCAACCGCCGTGTCTTTGTGAGACGCGGTGTGGGTGAACGGATGATCTCCACTTGTGTGGTTCCCACCGTGAAGCATGGAGGAGGAGGTGATTTATTTAGAATTCATGGCACACTTAACCAGCATGCTACTGCAGCATTCTGCAGCGATACGCCATCCCATCTGGTTTGGGACTATCATTTGTTTTTCAACAGGACAATGACCCAACACACCTCCAGACTGTCATAAGGACCATTTTACCAAGAAGGAGAGTGATTGGGTTGCATCAGATGACCTGGCCTCCCCAAGGCCCCGACTTCAACCAAATTGAGATGGTTTAGGATGAGTCAGACTACAGAGTGAAGGAAAAAGTGCTCAGCATATGTGCGAACTCCAGGTGAAGCAGGTTGAGAGAATGCCAAGCGTATGTAAAGCTGGCATCAAGGCAAAGGGTGGCAATTTGAAGAATCTCAAATATAAAATATATTTTGATTTGTTTAACGCTTTTTTTGGTTACTACATGATTCCAATGAACGTAATGGTTTTAACCTAACCATGATTGTAATGCAGGTGTGTGTGTGTGTGTGTGAGAGAGCGAGAGCGTGTGATATTATGTCCCTTACCTGACCATGTAGTCGTTGCGAACCAGCAGCAGGTGCTGCATCAGAGACAGGAAGTGTGTGATTTCATAGTGTTGATGCCTTCCCTTTATTCTACAATGTAGAAAATAGTAAAAATAAAGAAAAACCCTTGAAAAGGTAGGTGTTCTAAAACTATGTAATGTAGATCATACTCTACACAACGGGTGGGTCTAATACTGAAGGCTGATTGGTTAAAAGCTCATTCCAGCTGGTGTGTATTCCACAAGTTTACCACCGGCTAAATCTATGATGTTGAGATGCCTATTTATTCTAAAGCCCCTTGAATTGACATTTTGAGAGATAGAGAGACGGAGAGGGAGATGGAGAGAGAGAGAGGGAGAGGGAGAGAGACTCTGTCTCTTCTACATTGAGTGGTTGCTTAGTGGTGCTAATCATCAGTGTATCTCTGATCTCTCTAACACGGTGCAGGACTAAGCAGCAGCTCTTCTTCTCTGTCCTTGCAATGTTCCGCCTCAGCAATCTATTGATCAGAATTAGTCAGTTAATAAGCTGGAGTCCCATTCATCACAGGGCTAGAGACTGGAACAGAACACTGCTGCCTTAATCAAGTCATCAGCACCAACCACCTCCACCTCCCAGCACCTACACACTAATGGGAGGGAGGGAGGGGGAGAGGGAGAGAGAGAGAGAGAGAGAGAGAGAGAGGTAGACCTAACAGTGTAGATATTGACCTGTGGATCAGAGGGGTAAACTAAAGATGCTGTGGAGTTTGAACACTGTTTGATGGGAGGAAGTGAATACACAGCTACAGTATAAAACCCCTTGGAGACTGGGGAGCCATCCATCTCCTTGCCTCTCTCTCCTTGCCTCTCTCTCCTTTCAATCTCTCTCCTTTCCTCTCTCACCTTTCCTCCCCTCTCTCTCATTTTCTCTCCTCCAGTAATTATGTTGTGAAGAGTGGACCATAGTCATCACTCAGATGGATCGACCGTAAATCCAGCCACCGTTGAACCGTCCGTCGCGCTTCCAAATGAGGTCATCTCTCCTCGCCACCGCCACAAACAAACACACACACACAGCTAACCACTCTGTTGCCGTGGTGAAATACGGAGTTCAGAGGATGATGATGGTAATTATTGGTGATTTCCGCAGCGGATGGTATTACGGTGGTGTGTTTCATTAGTTTGGGACGTTATGACCTAACCAGGCGTGATGGATGGCTGTGTGTGTATGTGCGTGTGACAGGATGTGTGGCCCGTCCTCAGACCAGAGTCTCTCTCTCTCTCCTCCTGCCTCTCTGTCTCTCTCTCTCTCTCTCTCTCTCTCTCTCTCTCTCTCTCTCTTCATCTGACTCGCTCTGTCTCTCCATCTTTCTTTCTCTCTTTCCATCCTCCTCTCTCCGTCTCTCTTCATCTGTCTGTCTCTCTCCTCATCTGCCTCTCTCTCTCTCTCTTCATCTGCCTCTCTCTCTCTCTTCATCTGCCTCTCTCTCTCTCTTCATCTGCCTCTCTCTCTCTCTCTCGCTTCATCTGCCTCTCTCTCTCTCTCTCTCTCTTCATCTGCCTCTCTCTCTCTCTCTCTCTCTTCATCTGCCTCTCTCTCTCTTCATCTGCCTCTCTCTCTCTCTTCATCTGCCTCTCTCTCTCTCTTCATCTGCCTCAATTTGTTTCATTTTTAATATGCAATTAGTTAAAGTACAAAATGGAAAATAAATAAATATGGGTTGTATTTACGATGGTGTTTGTTCTTCACTGGTTGCCCTTTTCTTGTGGCAACAGGTCACAAATCTTGCTGCTGTGATGCACACTGTGATATTTCAGTCAGTAGATATGGGAGTTTATCATTTTGTGGGCAGT